>NC_046365.1:22145359-22384599 GCF_011125445.2 Fundulus heteroclitus | reverse complement strand
TGAGAAGTTTCAGGAATCACACAGCAGTTGGATCAAAGCCTGTGCAGTCAGGCCTGTGAACCCATTCCCCGCTGAGCACGCACCAGCAAACGAAGACTCACTGATCATCAATTAGATTTAAATGCCTTGATTAATGTTTTATGCTGTTCTGAAGCCAAATATTCCTCTTTATCATAAGTCCTTAAGTTTGCAGACGCTCAAAACTTTTATACAGTGGGGCTTCTCAGCAGTTACAATTATTTCCATGGTAGTGGTCCATAAATCAGATTTAACTTATTTAATGGCACTGTCTATCATGACTCTTTTTCTGTGTTTTGCAGATGACCGTGATGAGATGCACAGCCGAGCGCCGGCCTGAGGAGATAGTTTTAGGGCGGGGTTCTGTGGTGAGGTTACTAACAGTCAATAGCTTACCTGCAACTTAGACAGCAGTTCTCTGAACAGCTTCAGTTTGAAGAAAAAACGCTGGTTTTCCTCACAGATTTGAGATAATGTCCAATCAGAGCGAGAAACGGTTTCAGAATGGATTTTAATCATCAATAAACAACTCTGCTCTAAATAATCTCATTCCGGTATCCAAATGCTATTTTATAAGCCTATGAAACACCAACATTTGCATTAGACAGGTTTTTTTTTTTTTACTGCAGACTGCTTCGGTATGCAGCACGATCATGAATGTTTGCTATACTTGATTATATTATATTATACTATATTATATATTTTTTAAGTTTTATAAATCACAGATTTAACTATTTTTTGTGTTCTATTAAACCACATGCAGCATGTTTTTGAAATCTATTTACAAGGTCATATTTGCTGTTTCCTTTTTCAAGCAACCAACCACCTAAAAACCCTCTTGTTTGTTAATATTTAATATTCATTCACAATAGGTGTGTTTGGTATCTAATTTCCTTTGATTTATTGTTATATTTTAGGATTAGTTATCTGGACACTAAATTAGTAAACTGGACACCGATGGAAAAAGTGGCTTTACAATATATCCAAAAAATAATCTTCAGCTTCTCTGAACAACTTAAGCGGTTACATATTTATTTCCCCCTAAAAACAAAAGTTTCAGTCTGACAGGTTCTTAGCAGAGGGACTTTGCTCACATTATTGAAGTAAATAAAGAAAATGTGTGTTTCGTGACTCCAGGTCCGTGCACAGAACCACTTCATTAGCATTTGCAACAAAATTTCCTTCTGTGTAAATGCAATGCTTTTAATGCGTATTTTCATTATTATTCATCACAAGTACGGCGAAGCAGGTACGTAGATGTCACGTTGGACATCATTAAACTTTAAATAGAAATGTATTTCTGCACAGTCGACCCCCTCATCATCGTTTTATTGCTCCTGCTTGGCATGTCTGCTGAATTTCTCCACAAAACTCACCCTTCCCGAAAGATAAAAAGCACAAATCGGGCATTTGTGCGCTTGGAGCTGTGAGAAAGAAAGCCCCATTCACATGAGATCAAAATTGTAACATTAATCACAGTAGCTGGTAAATGACTCGCCTTGTTTACTCCTGAGATGTTAGATGAGAAGCTGTGGTATTGGTTTGAGGTTAAAGCCTCACTTCGGCCTACACAATTTCCCAGCAGGTAATTTGAATGAGAAACGGTGGCCGTGTTTATCTTTCAGTGCAGAGAGGTGAGAGTTATTGTTAGACATGTTCCTGATATCATAAATAGAAGTTTAAAAAGGGAAATCTCAGGTTGCTGCAGTGAGGATTTCGAACCTGAACAACACATCCAGGAATTGAAGAACAGAGATATTGAGGAAGCATACCTTTAGTGCAGGAAATCAGAGATACAGTATTTGCAGTGCAATAGATGAGGGGAACTTACACTTCCAACACTGACCCCCCCCCCCCCCCCAACACACACACACACACACACAACAAAATGCGGACCAACGATATCTTTTAATACAGATCACAGTAATCGGTTTCACCACACATGTGAAAACCTTGCCACGTAAGCGCATTGGAATAGTGGTGGAAAATCATCACATTTGAACTGAAAGACAGATGTTCTGTGCATTTTTCATGGCACCCCGGCAACGCTTTCGCAGTGGGAGGTTGCTTTTCTGGCTGCAGTTCTTCGGTTTTGCAGATGATATGGGAGACTGCTTGCAAAACAAAAAAAAGATTTCCTATGTGCAGCATTAAGGGGAGGGACCTAACCTTAAATTAAAAAAAGAAACAAGTCAAGGCGTGATGGAAAAAGAGACGCGGGAAGTTCCGCGCGCAGGAAAACAATTAGATTGAAGCTAAAAAAAAAAAAAATGACGTTCATTGGGCAAAAACAGGTGTATAACAGAAGACCGACTAGGCAAGGAGTGGAAATAAGGCTGAATTTAAGAAAGAGTCCAGAGTCAGGTGGCGATGATGAAGCAATGCGAGAGTAGTTTTCTGATTCAGAAACCAGAATCAGAAATCCTTCCAATGTGTTTATGAAACTCATAAGAATTATATCAACTTTACGAAAGCAGTAAGACCTTAAAGGGGCAATCGTGGAAAAAATCCACTTATTAGCCCTTAAATACATTTTGTTATGCACTTGGAGTCTCAGAAAATGTGTAATTAGTCCGTCCAGGAGCTGCATATCTATCTGTATATTCTGTTTGGGTCATTGTTTTCAAGCCGTTCAGTTTTTTTTTTTCTGTTTTGTGTCACGTTTTTTATTTCTTAGAGCGGTTTTGTGGTCCAAGCTGATGAACGCCTAAGCTACAAGTGGATAAGTCATTAGTTGGTCATTACACCATCCACCAGCATACTACAAAAATGGACGAACGAGGTTGAGTGGAACTCTCTACAAGCTGGAGGGAGGCGCGGGGAGTGAAGGGCCTCCTTCAGATTTAAAGAGACAAAAACAAGTTGCTCTCAGATGCATCTCAGAACAGGGATAAAAAGGGGAACATGAGGGTAAAATAACGAGGAATTGAGACTAAAGCACTGCAGTTCCAACTTAAAAATTTCTGTGCGAAAAGGAAGAATATGTCCCCTTTAATACAAGAAAGTTAAATAGGGTTGAGAAAAGATGTAAAAACGCAGACGCCTGGCCGCGGGCACCATGTTGATGACCCCCTGCTCTAGAGTCTAGGAGAAAAGTGCTACTTCAAAGCAAGCATACACATCTGCATCAACATCATTAATGCTGCAGATGTTGTGTCTGCAGGTCACATTTCCATGCAGAACGTACGTTCGTCGACCATAAAGCAGCCTTTAAATGCCATCAACCCAGACATCCACCATTAGAAGCTCAGTCAGCTCACAGTGCTGCCCTCCACATCACTGGATCACCTGCTTCCTAACTGACTGTCAGTAGCAGGTGAGACTGGGGAGCATCTTCTCCTGCACAAGAACAATTAGTGCTGGCACCTCCCAGGGGTGTTAGCTCTCCCCACTCCTCTCTGTACGCCAATGATTGCATTTCAACTTCTGAAGTTTGCACCACTGTCATTGTTCTGATCCAGGTCAGTGACGGGTCTGATTACAGACAGTGGAAATGATGTTGGACTTCTGGAGCGCACCCTTCACACTGCCTCCCCTCACCATCCTCAACAACACTGCGGTGGATCACTTCCGGTTTCTTGGAACCGGCCTTTCTCTGGACCTGAGATGGTCCTCTCACTTAGATACGGCTCAGAAGAAGGCCCAGCAGAGACTGTACTGCCTGCATTAACTCAAGAAGTACAGACTTCCACAGAGGTGCTGGCCATCTTCTACACTGCCATGATTAAGTCTGTCCCACTGCAAAAACAGAACTAAAAATAAGTAAAACATTTTGTCCTTATTATTATTTGTCCTTGATTTGAGCAGATAAATAAGATGATTTGCCAAGAGAATAAGATTTTTCCACTTAAAATAGGAACAATTCATCTCCATCATCTTATTTCCATTGCAGGATGTCTAATTATCTTATCTTAGGGGCAAAAATACTCATTCCATTGGCAGATAATCTTATTTACTGGCTCAAATCAAGGACGAATAGACTAACTTTAAGAACATTTTACTTGTTTTTAGATCCGTTTTTGCAGTGGCACTGTGTTGGTTGGGAATTAGATCTGCAGAGAGGATCATGACCTTCCCTCCAACTTGTACAGGTCTAGAATCAGGAAAGAGCAACTAATGTTCTCTGCAGACCACACACACACACACACACACACTGTTTAGACTTTTTACCTTTAGGTCAGTACTACAGAGCGCTGTTTACAAAACGTTTCCGTATTTCATATACTTACTGTATACCTAGAATGTCTTAATTTAGGTCAAAGAGGAACCGAATCAAATTTCTTGCCTGTGTCACATTATTGGTGATTAAGGCTGATTCTGATTTTTAAAGAAAGTTAATTTGTAGTTCTGATGAAGAAGTTTTAAACCAGTTATCAGTTCTACAATGTTATTCTTCACTCCTGCACATACCGTTACAATTACATGCAGATATACAATTAGGTAAAAAAAGACGATGATGTCATTTAGCAACTTCTTGCTGTTTTCTATACTCAGGAAGCCAGTGAGTAGAGCAGTAGTCACACCTTAGCTTTTTTTTTGTTCATTGTTTATATGTGGTTGTCGGTCTGATACGTCCATGACGTAAAAGCCAGATGAAATGTGATGGGACCGTTCAGTCTGAGGTGTCGTACAAAAGCATGAGGTAATTCTCTGATTCAGGACGTTGTATGAATGTGACCTGGGTCTGACTTGGATCATATTCTGCAGATTTACTTAGTTTATTCATCATTTAGCTGATTGGCTCATTAGTAGAGGACTGTGTAGGACGAGGGACACAGCTAAAAGTTGCAGAACATCGACCTTCAAGGATTGGAGTTTGAGATCCTTTATTCAGAACAATATTTTTTGTCTCGTTACCCAAATAACTCCAAAAGTGGGGCATCCGTCCGGCGCACTGATTTAAAAATTGTAAGCACCAAAGAGAACCAATACGACAATAAGCAAAAGTCCAGTAGCGAGACACCTGAGGAAGTAAAAATTAGCTACGTCATGTGACTAAGAGGTATAAGGACAATCTGGGGAAACAAACAGCTAAAAGCGAATGCAGACAGAATGATGACTAATACCAAGCAGGTTGGACCAAAGCAATTGGAGAATCATCTCAACTCAGAGCTTTACTGGAGCTAAGCAACAACAGGAAATAACAAAAAACGAAGGACGCAGACTGAAAACACACACAGGCTTTCAAAAGAAAAGAAAAGGGGGGAAAAAAACAGGGAAAAAACATCCATTTTCTACACCTGCTCAATTCACAAGGAGTCATTTAATGGTATAGTTGGTAATCCTGTTCATAAACACTTTTTGTTATACAGGGTAAAATCGTCCCTCTGGGAGCTGCAGGCCTGTAAAAAACTCTGGCTGCACATACGCACTTCTGGTGTTTATGTATCCGGTTAGCTTAGCGGCTAGGTTAGCAGTTAGCTTCTGTGTTAGCCGTTAATTGTAGCTACGCTGCTCTCACCGTAGACTTTGAACATGGCTGAGAGTAGCAAGAAGCAAACTGCGTTCATGTTTATGAGAAGAAGAGGAAGGCCTCAGTAGAAAAAAAATAAGACCAGAGTGGATTTTGGAGATTTTTTTCACGCACATGAGTAGTTAGCAGACCCTAGCTTTAACGGTCAATTTATCAGTTATCAGTTTGAATCAATGTACTTTTTTTGTAGTCAAGAAATGTCGTGAAACATGGAGCTAAATCATTTTTTTGTTTCTATGGACTTAGTGTGACAACCTATTTTTGCATGTGTGTGTCTATTTAAAACTAGACGACTTCTGAACTATGAACATTACAGGTTCCCTTGATCAAACTAAATAACCCTGAGTGACCTCCAGTAACCAAATAAACTTACAGGAGCCACATAACCACTTTTCCTTGCAGTTAGAGTCTTATGTCTAAGTAGTCAAACAATCCATCAATCCACCCATCGTCTACCCACTTCATGATGTGAGTGGGCACAAAACGTCTCCCTGGTGGGTAGGAACTCATTCTTGGTTGGTACAACAAAACATCTCATTGCAGTCAGCTTCGTATTGTACCTGAAAAATAGTATCAGTAATATCATCTTTATTGTCATTGAAACATACATTGAAGCATACATTACAATGAAATTTGTTCTCTGCTTTTAACTCATCACCCTTGGGGAGCAGTGGGCTGCCATGTGTGGCACCCAGGGAGCAATCTGGTGTTAAGGGTCTTGCTCAGGGACCCAGAGTGCAGGCGCTGGGGATCGAATCCGGGTACTTGCATCCTTCTCTGAGTGCAAGCACACTGCTCTAACCACTCGGTCAACACTCCTTTCAATCTGGGTGTGAAAGGATCAGCCCGCTGAAGAGAAGCAGCATGATCCTGCCGCCACCACGCCTCACCATGGGGATGGAGGGTTCAGGATGATGTGCAGCTGCAATTTTCTGCAAAGCATGCTATTTTGAACGTAGGTCAAGAATGTCTATCTTTCATCATTTGATTTAATCTTACTATAAAAAAGCAAAAATGTGAAACAGTCAAAGACGAATAAGCACCTTTGCAAGGTTAAGTCCCTGGGTGGGCTGCTATTTGTAAGAAGACAACACTAGAGGCAACGCTGTGGAGGCACCTTCAGGAAATAGAGCCACTACCACAATATACATTTATATCGCGGTCCATCCAGCCACAGTAGAAGCTACTTGCTTATTTTATTTTGTCTATCAAGGTGACAGAACAATACAAACGCCGTACCGCTGCGGCTCCTATACTTTAACCCATCTAAAAAAAAAAATCACCATGACTTGCATTTACTCTCACATGTTTCTTCTACGCTGCAGCACACTGTGTACTTTATGGGAAATGTTTACCAAGAAGCGCAGAGCAGTTACAGGGGGAAGGACAGTGTTTCTAATTGTGTGGTTACTGGCGAGATCAGTGGTGCAAGTCTGGTGAAACTGTGTGTGGGCACGCGAGGCGCAATCCGGCGCTCTCACTGTCACTGGTGAACATCGAGACTCAGCACTTCTCCTCTCCAAAGCTTCCTGGAAGTAAAAGGCAGCAGAGATGCAGAGAAGGGGATGCCACGATATGTGGCCACCTTCACCACCTCGAGGGTGGCTGAGAGACGGCGTGTTGGGTGAAACACGAGCAAACGTGACAGAGGTATTTCCATGGACCCGTATCTCACAGGGGAGTTCTTCAAAAGTTGGTTTGCCACCCCCGGGCTCGGTTCAACTGTACTCAACCAGCTTTATTGATAACATCTGCACAGAACACATTTTAATTCGAATTTGGCAATACTGTAAATAGGCTTGTATCTAGAGATGTGTTTATCACATAATCTAATTCCTTCCAGTGAAAGGGATTACAGTCATGATACATGCTGAGTTCATTCTTTCATTAGTCATTCAAGTCCTTCAAAATTTCATCTGCACCATCACTTGGCTCGGTAATTGTTGTTTCACAGGCTCAAAGAGATGACTCCAGTGACTGAAGCCCACTTCTATTTTATTTACCAGAAGTGGTTCACCAGACTGGGTTTTCTGTCTCTCTCGCTTGCAAACACACACACGCACACACACACACACACACACATTCACACACTGGCAGGAACTTTCCTGTCAAAGTTGATTTCATTCTAAGAAAGTTGAGCGTGTGAGTATAATAGAGGTCAGAGGTTATCACTTGTTATATTATTTTACTCACACACACACACACACACACACACGCACACACGTTGATATATATATATATCATTGTGAGGACTGCTATTATTTTTCTATTGCTTTCTATGCCCTAAACCTGAACATAACCCTAACCCATGGGTACATACCTCACCCTAAACATAACAAAAACTCAATTCACAACTTAGCCCTAAACCTAAGCATTAGCCCAATGTGCATTGTGAGGACCTTGCAAAATGTCCTCATAACGCCAGTTCTCCACACAACGTTGGTCTACTGTCAGGTTCTGGTCCTCATAACGATAGCTATACATGCCACCCCCCAAATTACACTTTTCTACATCGTGCTGTAATTGTTTGCTGTTTTTTTTTTTTTTTTTTACTTTTCATTTTTACCGGAATATGACTTTTTTTCTCATTGTGCAGCGTTTTTCCTCCGTCTGATAACCCTTTTCTCTTCTGCTGTACAGCCTAGTTTTAAATCTAATTATTTTTTCATATTTTTAATTCTAGACTGTAAGTCTGGTGTCCTCTGTCTACTTGGTTTTGCCACTGTCAAGCCCAAATTTCCCCATTGTGGGACAATAAAGATCTTCCTATGCCATTCCATTTACTCTATTTGTTGTTTGTGAGCACTTTGTATTAAAGTGCATGTGTGTCTTTGTGATATTCCGGTCAGGCGTTAAATCTGGGATCCTTTTATTTGAAATCTCTCTAATGTTTCAGTCAGCATCGTGGAGTATCTGTATAGTTTGTCTTTCAATCATTTCTGTCATAGAAACATGCAAAGGTGGATGTTCAGGCTAAATGTTGTTGTGCAACAAACAGGTAGAAGCAGACAGGTGGTGTAGAAACCAATTTTAAACACACAATGTTGGTCATCATGCCCTGTATTAACAGAAAAAGCACAGTTCTGTCACATTTTCATGCACATAAAACGCATAAAGGTTATGCGATGTTTTAGTCAGTTGTTGGATTAAAGTGCAGAAAGTGCTGTGTTGTTTTTTTTCTGTGGTTCTTTCCGGCAGCAGAAAGAGGCGGTCTGACAACTTTATTACTTTCTAAGAATTGCTCAGGGCTGCTATTTAAAATTCAGAGTAAATGTTTACAAGTGTCAGCTTTTCTTCTTAGTAGATAAACATCAAGAGGAGAAGCCCGATACAGACCTTAGGTTTACGGTTTCAACGAGAAATAAAGACAGTGTCGTATTAAGGAAGAAATAAATATCTGTATTTATCTATATATCCATTTTTCTTTACTACTATTGTAGCATCCATGTGTTGTTTTAGCTTCACAACCAGATGACCTGTTTGTCTCACTGGTTTATTTTATTAAATCCTCATTTTATTGATGGTCTGGCTATTTTGTTTTTCTTCCTTCAAGTTATAGAGAAATGATAAACACATTTATAACCAATTATCGTTTCACGCTGGATAGTGATGCTCTTTTAGCCAATATCTTCACAAGGTCTTTTGCTTTTAGTCCTGGGGTTGATAAGCACAAAAGGACGTTCGTTCTCTGGGACCCAGGACCAGTCTCCTTCCTGAACAGCAGACACCTGGACATTTCCTTTATATATTGACAAATACTTGTTTAAACGGATGAACATGGTATTTTCATGTGTCTGTTAGCGGTACCCAACCATTAACCTGAAGTGTGGAGGTCCACACTTCTCGTCCTGATAGCTGGGCTAATTTCTTTTTATTTCACATAGAGTTTTAGATGTTGCCTTAAAATACACCCTCTGGTGTGCCTCCATTTAACCCTAATGCTATTTAACATATTAAAGTTTGCAAAGCCAGGAGAGATCATTTGGGAATTTGCAAATTGTTTAAAGTTATCGTCATCCAAGAGTCCATAAACTTCTAAATCTGAAAAACCTTTCAATGAATCTAACTAAGCAAACATTTAACAAATAGATAATTTTGGAAATCCCAACTGGCCTAAAACAGGAAAAGGTTAGTGTGATTTAATGTCAGACAGTGGGGAAAATTGCTATTTAATAGTATATATATATATATATATATATATATATATATATATATATATATATATATATATATATATATATATATATATATATATACATACATATACACACATACATATATACACATACATATATACACATACATATATATATATATATGTATATATACATACATACATGCATGCATATAAAAACAATTTCAGCAGTTTTGAATATAATGTTAGCATTTATTTTGCACAGCATACACAATGAGGGTCTAGGGTATCGTCCTCTAGCTACATTTTTTTTATGGTTGCTGTTTGCTTTTGTTGTTTAATTTTTTAGCAAGTGTTCTCAAATTACTTTTTTACTTACCTCAATTTGTTTTCTTAACCCTTAAACCAGCAACTGCAAAACAAAATTACACAGCGATAAAAATCAAATGTGATATTTAAAATGAATAAGCAGCGTTTTGCCCTTTTTCTTACTTTGTGTGGGAGCCTCCTTTTGGTGTAAATGACATCAATAACATGATGTGGGTGAGCATCTCTTTCTTGTAATTTATTATCTCCTGATGTCATCGGGCGCACACACACACTCTTGACATACTTATTACTGTAGATGAAGTTATCAGATAAATGATCTAAGACCCAAATCAGGAACATGTCAGTACTGTAAAGTACAGATAAAACTACTAAAAGTACTTATCGGGTAGTTTGATTCGATGTGAAACTAAACTC
The DNA here is from genome assembly GCF_011125445.2 of Fundulus heteroclitus. Classification (NCBI taxonomy): domain Eukaryota; kingdom Metazoa; phylum Chordata; class Actinopteri; order Cyprinodontiformes; family Fundulidae; genus Fundulus; species Fundulus heteroclitus. Next base: position 22,374,229 of record NC_046365.1, on the reverse strand, counting down.
TTATACAATTTGTAGGTTTTATGTCCACATGAAAAAGTGAAAATGAGAAATGTGTTCAAACAGGTAATGGTCCTCCTTGACAATTATTTTCACTCCCCATGAAGGAATATCCAAAATCCCTAAAATAAATGGCTGTTATTCACACACGGTGACCCAAAGATGCCATTATCTGCTGTGGTTCTCGACTGTGATGGCCTCTGTAGACGCTTTTTACCTTTTCATTGTTAATACTCTGTTAATACTCTGACCGGAGATATTTTCAAGTTTAGGTGAACAGCTATTTTCTTGTGAGCAAAAATGTACCTGATTTGAATGGTATTTTCTCTTGTCTTTCCCCATTTTGAAGAGCGATTTAGAGAGAAGGGCCTCTGCGTCACATAATATTTTTACTCCAGCAAAGCAGAAAGTCAAAGAATATTAATGTCCTCAAATGTTTTAGTCCCCAAAACTCAGATAAAAAAAAAGTGAAATAAAGGCTTTCTGTTACATTTTATGTAAACAAATATAATGTTACATGCCTGGGCAGGCAGGAATCCCCAAATCCAAGCCAGACGCGGTGTTGCGTTCAAAAAGGTTGATTGATAATGAGACCTGGACAACAATCAGAAATCATCTCCAGGAGCAAGCTGACCAGACGGAGATTAAACAGGTGAACTGACTGAAGCACATCGGAGCGGCAGGCTTACAGTTGTGGTGAGTAATCCTTGATGAAGAGGTGTGGGAGAATACAGACCATAATAAGTGTTAGAAGGGTACTAAAGAGTACTATATGTTTTTCATCCCTACTGAATTAAAGTGAAAAATCAAAAGTTGGATTTATCTGTCATGATTCTGCCCTGTCTTCCCCGTTTCCCCTCTTCATCTGTTGTTTTTCGGGTTAAATATTTGATTAATTATCTTGTTTATATTTTTAGCTAAATGACGTGTCACAGGCTGCAGCACAGCTGGTAGCACTGTTGCATTGATCAAACCCTGGGCTTCCTGCATATAGGTTTCATGCTCTCCCTGTGCATGCGTGGGTTCTCTCTGGGTACTCCAGCTTCTCTCTCTGAGCTGCCCGTAGGTGTGAGTGTGTGCGTGCATGGCTGTTTGTCCTGTTGTCGAGGATATGCTGCAGCAAAAAAAATTATTCATTAATTTCAAGGCCATTTACACTTCTAAATGTATGTATTCATATCTGTCTCACATTTTATGATGAGCTCAACAACTGCTTCGGAGAAGGATCTGTATCCGTTCATGAAGAGAAGAAATATGTGAGACAAAAGTTCTGTCGGAAAACTCACCATCTGCAATAAAAATATAATTGGAGTGCTACCTGCAGCGCTATTCACGTGTTTCCATCAAGGGGAATTATACTGACTTTGCCAGAGCGCCAAATTGCTCACCAGAGTTGCCCTACATTCATTTCTCTCCAGCTTATGCACAGGTTACAGGACTAATCCTGTATCTTCATGTCAGAAAAGTGAATTAAGTAGTTTGACATTAAAGTTTGCATCAATGTGATTGCTTTGCCTGACGTTTGAACTAACAAGTTGAACATGAAGATTAAGCATACTTGTATTGATCATCAGCTTTTGGCATAAAGAAAGTTTGGTGAGCGGCAGCTCCCACAGCCCCCAGTGGGTTTGGTATGACTGGTGGTTTTATGGTGAAACGTTAAGATACTGCTGCGTAACTGTCACCGGTGAGTATATTCACTGGGTGATCTGGGGTCACCTCACAGTGCCTTGTAAAACTATGAATACCCCTCTTGAACTTTTCCACCGTTTGTTGTATTACAACCACAAACCTTGAGTTTGCAACCTACTAGTATTTCATGTGATAGACCAACACAGAGTAATGCATTACTGCGACATTAGGAGAAAATTTTGTTTTTGCAAATAAAAATCTGAAAATTGTGGCTTGCACTTACATCTGGCCCCATTTACTTTACTTTAATACCCCTAAATAATCTTCATGGCAGCCAACTGCCTTCAGAAGTGTCATGTTTTTGGTCAAGGGATGCCAGTAACTTCCCTCTGGGATTATTAAAGTATATCTGATTCTGATCTGAAAAATGAAGGCAAACAAGTAATTGTAGATTGTTAATAATATAAATGAAGAAAAGACTTTCAATAGACACAAAACAGGGCAAGGAAACAAACCATGAGGATAAATGAAGGAACAAAATCTGTCAGAATAGAAAGAAATGAGGACAACAGAAAGAGACAGCAAAGAGAAATGAAAACCAGGGAGTTTACATACAGAGGAATGTGTGGTGGAAAAGTGAGGCAGAAACAGATGAAGGTAATCTGGAGGAGATGAGCAATCGGCTGAGACCAACAAAGACCGAAGGGAAACGCATGGAAAGAATCTAACAGGAAATAATACTAAATGTACATAAAATGAAGTTAGAAACTAATCCACAAATGAACTAAAATGGAAGCAACTAGGGAATAGAAACAGAAAAGAATAGAAACAGGAAGAAGCCCAAAGACACTCAAACACCAAGGAAAAAGTGTGAGGAAATAACTACAAAACAGCATGACCTAAGCAATATAACAAAGAAATATTCTAAATACATACCGAAAAAAAAACAAACCAAAACCTAAAAAGCAGGAGATCGTGACAGGGACACCGTTATTCAAAGAAGCACTCAAGAGGCCCAGGGTAACTCTGGAGGAGCTGCAGAGATCCTATAGTTAATGGTGCACTCAAGAAATCTAACTTTTAAAGAAGAGTGCTCAGGAAGAAAGCCATAAGTAAGTCACATTTACAGTAGTAGTGTGTTGGAGGCACAGCAAAAAATGTGGAAGAAGGAGCTCTGCTCATGTGAGACCTAAATTTAGACCCTACATGTAAAACTCCATGTGTGACGTAAAACTATCACTGTACTTCATCCTGAAGACACCATCCCCATGGTGAAGCATGGTGGTGGCAGTATCATGCTGTGTAGAGGCCTTTTTTTCCAGCATGGGCAGTGCATCTGATCAGAGTTGATTTGATTTAACATGGGCTGAGCATGTTAAAGACCGCGCATAATGTTCTGCCTCCTCATACCCCTGACATGCGTTGAGTTTGTCTGATGAATAAATAAAATCCAATGGAAGTGCACTGATGTTTGCGGCCACAGCAGGACTGAAGCGTTCAGGGCGGATGAGCAGTTTCACAGGGCTTCTTATCACCTTGTGACCACAGCGTACGTTTTTCAGCCAGGTTCACGTCAATTCACCATAAAACAAGGCTGATGAATCTGGATAAAATTGACTCAAAGCATACTTTTGGTTTAGGATTTTAATTGGATTTATCAGAATTCTTTTTTTTTTCTGACACGTTGTTCGCTTCTGATCCCGTGCAACACATAATTAGCACAAAGTGAGTCATTTTTCTTTTTTATGTTTTAAATCCTGACACTTATTTTTCATCGTTTGGTGCAGCGTAGAGAATCCGTCTTTCATTACATTTCGTATTCAAATGCAATAACCACTAACGAGCTTAACCACTGGGCTCATCTGTTTTCTATCGCATAGTTTTCTTCAGTTTCATTCCTCCTATTTAGCCCCCTGTTAGACTCCCATGAGAGTCAAGGGGGGGGAAACAGAGAGACGGCGAAGGGGAAATGCAGAATCATACATAGTCATAAGAATAAAAAAGAAATATGCCCTCTGCCATTACCGAAGTGTCAAACACTTCACGTGTGGCATTTCTACCGTCAGCTATGCACGGCGTGGGGTTTTGCACCACCACACCCAGTCATCAATGAAGAGCTGCCTTGCTCCGAGACACCACCTCGCCTAATTCAGAAGTCTGCAGGTAGTGGCGGAGACAGGCGTGACTGGGAGAGGTCTGTCGCCGCACTTTCGTCGACACTCGCTGGAGGTGAAACTACAAACATACAGAGACTGAGAGGGAGCACTTTTAGTCAGACAACCACAGAACACTCAATTCTCTCTGGCAGTGAAACGGTTAAACTGCACTTTTGCTTTTCTCTCTCTCTCTCTCTCTCTCTCTCTCTCTCTCTCTCTCTCTCTCTCTCTCTCTCTCTCTGCCTTCCAGCTGTCTGGTGTCTCTGGTGGAGCCCAGTGCCCAGAAATGATGAAGAGGAGGGCGTTATCGCTCAATCAGATTGATCCGATAGTAACCACGAGACAAAGATCTGTGCTTGGGCTGGAGTGTTTCACTGGAAGACGACCTCCTCTTGTCCTCCAAAGATATTCTGCCGTCCTTATCTCCCCTTCCGTCTCCTTCCTACGTTCATATGCATTCATTAGGTGTGCTTTGCTGAGCATGGTGTCTGCCCTTTGGAGGTTTTTCCTTTTCTTGAGTAGAAACTCCTGGAACAAGCAACGTATTTAAAATTCTGCCCAGGGGTAAAAGTGGGCCGCTCTGATTATGGAAGAAAGGCACAGGTGCAGTCTTCTTATTCCCTCGCCTGTTTTTGGTTTTTAGGAAGGAGAGCCTGTGGGTTCTCATAGGAGGTGACACCAACCTTTATCTTGGCTTTATTGTCACGCCTTTCTGGACTCACTTACTGGTTGCATGGCTCATCTACTGCACTCGTCATTTCTCTTTTCTGGTCCTAATGAAATATTCTTTCTTAAATCAGTAATTTTTTTCTCCCCGTTGCGCAACTTTAAATGGAATTTGGTGTTTGACGGATGGTAGCCTCAGTGTTCCTGACATCGTTTGTTTGACGTTTAAGAGTAAAGTGGAAGAGCGGTGCTTTAGTTATCAGACTTGTGAGTTTCCCAGTTAGGCAGACACCCTGTCTCCTTATAAGACTTTTTATGTTTTAATAGTTGGAGTGGTTAAAGTTATCCTGAGATTAAATTCATGCAGACTTTTTGGCACTCTTAAATGTTTCAGATTACTCAAAATGGTAGATTACAGAAAGAGATAACCTAACCGAATGCAAGATTCTTAAGTCAGGATTTAATTTACTACTACTACTATTACTACTACTACTACTACTACTACTACTAATAATAATAATAATAATAATAATAATAATAATAATAATAATAAAAACAATAATAATAAATTGATTAATGTTTTTTAAGTTCAATTTGACCAGCCACACCCAGGCCTGACTACTGCCTGACCCGTAGATTCAAGAAATGACTTAAACAGGACCTGTCTGACAGCACGAAGTAGGCTAAAAGATCTCAAAAGCCAACAAATTATACCCTGACCTCAAGCAATTCAAGAACTAAAAATTTTCTGCCAGAAAAACTTGAAAGAGAATGTGCAGTCATCAGTTTGTGACCTTGAGGCCAAGCATATTTTGGGCGTGTTATGTAGCCGGTCAGTTTGTTCAAAGCAACCAAGCAAGAGCAAGTCCTGAAAGACTCAAAATAATGTTTTGAAGGGGGCCTAGTCAAAGTCTGGACTTGAGTCTGATTGAAATGTTGCAGCATGACTTTAAATGGACCGGTTATGCTTGAATACCAATAAATGTGACTGAATTAAAACAATTCTTTATAGAAGAGTTGGAATATATTACTCTGGCAATTTAAAAGTCTCATTACCAGTTCTCAAAAAGCACCTGTTGATGGTTGTCACTAAGAGAATCAACACCAGTTGTTAGGTTAAGAGGAATATTACTTTTTCACACAAGATTTCAATAATTTCCCTTAATGAATGTAACCATGTATGGATTGCTGCTGCCAACATTGAGATCTTTCACTTTTTACTCAATAGAAAGTACACCTTACCCAGTATTTTTGTGTTTAACCATGTCTTTCCTGGACAAATCGACTGGAAGAACTGTTGTTTTCCTTAACTCTGAGTTATCTGCTATTCTCTCCTATAAAAGGTACTCCTGAACCGCTGCTTCTCTGTGTTTTCTTTATCTCTGGTGCTCTTCCTGTTCTTTCAACCCTCAGTAAGTAACGTCTTAGCTCACCGGAAGATCTTTGTGAGATGTATCCCAATATAGTTGACACCTCAAACAGAGACTGATTGCTCTAAAGTTATTAATGTTAGGAGCTGAAGAGTAGCGTTTATTGTACTTTTAGTTAAAAAAAATGCTAATTTAAATTTTTCTTATCGTTGTTGTAGTCTGACTCCCGTTTGACGTCCTATGTCTGAGTGACTTTTACACATCTGAGGTTCCGGGGCTGTGACTTTGATTGACAGGCATCATGAATTAATCAGACTGGATGACAAAAAGTAATGGGACTTTTCCTGCTGGACTGAATCATAGTTATCTTTGTTAGCCATTCACCCCAAATGTGTAAATCAAACTTCAGAGTGCACAGAGATCGCATTGTTTACTATTTATACATAGGCGTATACTTGGAAAGGAGTATACAGTATAGGGGAGGAAATGTGGTAGTTATTAAGATATTTTACTCATATTTCAATAAACAGGAGAGTGTTTTGTACATTAAGAGTGAGTGTAATGAGGTGAATCATTTCCTGTTAAAAAAGTTGGCTTGTTTCATCCCTTTCCTGTCCTCTAACGTTTTCTGCCATTCTAATCACAGCAAACAGAAACTTCCTTTAATAAATATTGTGCTCCTCTTGGGGAAAACCATGTGGGATAAGCGGACATGATGAACTGTGAGTTAAACAAAATTGAAATGACAAAGTTAGCTTTTTGAAAATCCATCTTGTAATTTTTACGCTGATTTGTAGAACGGTGACCTTTTGTTTTTCTCCAAAATCCAGCCAGGGCTCCATTGAAGGCAACGCGTGGGTGTGCAGCATCTCGTATAAATATAATTGCCACTGATTATAGCACTTCAAAAGTGCTCTCATTCATAATATGCTGAACACGCGGCGAGCTGCTAACCTCACATCCTGTGCAGCAGGAAATGCTTGATTTCCTCTAGTGAAGTGTAGGTGGAGAGTTGTTGTGTATTTTTGTGCCTGAGTTGTTTTTTTCTCTTTTTTTTCTTTCTTTTTCTTTTTCTTGTTTTTTTTTTTTTTACTCACACACTGGAAGTGAGTGATTGTGTTTGGGCATTAGCACCTAATCTGAAGAGAGCCGAGCCCCCCTTTCTCAGAAGCAGGCCCCCGAATGAAGAGCGATCCATTAAGAACATCCTGTTTATTCTCATCTTCAGGCTCGCTGTAAGTGCGGTGGTGGTGCGGATGCTTTGTGGACTATTAGAGAGGCTGCGGCTAGGCGTGAAGCTCTGCCTCGTCAGCAACCCTCAGGTGGTGAAATAACGCGGAGCTCATACGGTGGAATCCTTCAAGTTTGACGTCAGTGTGATTTCCATCTGTTAGATGGAGGGCCTAAATATATTAGAAGCAATTAGCAGAATATTCAATGGAAGGCCGACACATCTTGTCTCTAACTAGGAGTCACAGACTACAGTGTTATTTACGTAACTTTCCCTCGTTTTATGACTTATTCAGGAGTAAATAACCAAGTTTTTGTTGGGTTTTATTTATTTTTTTACACTTTTTTGGATTTTGACAGCTGCCTCAACACACGTCACACACAACTGCCACCTCTGATCCCCCAAATAAACCAAACAGTTCTCATGGAAACAGCATAAGCTTATCCTGTGTGTATGTGTGTGTGTGTGTGTGTGTGTGTGTGTGTGTGTGTGTGTGTGTGTGTGTGTGTGTGTGTGTGTGTGTGTGTGTGTGTGTGTGTGTGTGTGTGTGTGTGTGTGTGTTGGAATAGCTTTAATGACGCACACGTTCACTCACAAGCTCCAAGCCAGCAAAAAGCGTCCTCCTTCACCTCCCCATTCTGTGTTACAACATACATCCATCTGTGCACTGATCTTTTCATCTTCTTCGTCCATCTTTCTTCCATCTCCATCTTCATTTGTTTTTTATCTCTCTCTCTCTCTCCCACTTCAAGGTCTAGACCTTTTTCGTCTTTTTTTTTTTCTCTGTTGTGTCCAATCATCACGTTTTATGTTGGCTTTAAACCCCCCGAAAGCCGTTTTCTGAAACTAATCCCCTCTAATTTCCGCTGATTCGATTAAAAACGCAGGAATCTCTCCCAGAATAGCAGAGTAAGCTGCCAAGGCTTGTTAGTTTTTGATATCAGCTTTAGCTGCTCCGCTCGTGAGCCATGTACGGGTTTATTTATACGGGCAGTGAAATCCCACGAGGGCGCGATGACTTCACATTGTCTCTGATTAGTGGTTCTATACGAGGATGAGGAGGGGAGGAAGGATGGATGGAAAAGTCTGCCAAAACTCCTTTTTTCCTCTGGCCCCTTGGAGCCATCTGCAACCTACTTTTGTAAATCAACAATGCATCTGCTGAAAAAAATCAATTTTCACACGTCACTGTCGAGCGAGGGGCTATTCATGTGTCATTTTAAACGCAATGTGGATTTTTTAACAGTTACAGTTTTGCCCGAGGAGACATAAACGCATCAGTGACTCCAGTTACTGTCCAATTTTGACGCAGCGTCAAAAGGCAGGTTTAAGAGAGGAGTCGGGTTCACAGCTTGTGCGTTTTGATGAAAACCCTCCACCACGGTATTCATGTGGTCACCTTCAAATCGCCTGAGAAACATGTGTGATTCACTCACTTTTAGCCACTTGCAGAAACATCTCGAAAAAAAAAAAGGGAGAGATGTCTGACCGCATGTGACGACAGATCACAGAGTCACATGTCGTCCAATCTTCCAGATTTCTAAATAAAGCCCGGACAGAGTCTTCCTTTTAAAATAAACAAAGTTTTCTAAGTCAAAATCTGGAGTCTGGACCCAAACCACCAACAACCAACATCCTCTTACTTAGCTCAGAGGACTATATAGCTAATGAAGTTTCCTGGCGATTTGTCAACATTTGCATGTATGTGAGAGTTTGTGCTGTGCGTGTGGTGTTGTGTGTATGACTCGCTCTGAGTCACTGCTGTCCCTCCTGGGTGCACAGCCAGGCCAAAGACGAAAGACGTGTGTGTGTGTGTGTGTGTGTGTGTGTGTGTGTGTGTGTGTGTGTGTGTGTGTGTGTGTGTGTGTGTGTGTGTGTGTGTGTGTGTGTGTGTGTTCCTGTACTTGCAGCCGAGCGAGAACACTTTTTGCTCATTTTAATCTTCACTTTAATTCTAGTCTAGCAGAGGTTTAGGTTTAGCACTATGGTGTCAATTATGTTTAGGTTAGGGTTTGGCATAAACTATGGTTACAGTGAGGCCATAGAAAGGCTTGAATATGGCTTGAAGATGAAGTTGTTTCATGCATTATGTGCACAAGGATGTGTGTGTATGTGTGTGTCCACCTGGTTCTGGTTTATCCCAGCAGCCGTTGATGTACATTTCTTCTGTTTTTTTTTTTTTTTATCACATTTAAATGAGTCAGGAAATAAAAATCACACAGAGCTGACCCGGGTAAATACAAAAATTAAGTTTTCAGCCAATGATTCCACTCATTATGGTCCAGCAAGCTAACCGAACCCATCCAGCCTCATCTGGAAAAGCAATCACTAATAACCTAATAATTGGATGTGCCACCCTTGGCTTATTCAACACCGTAACTGATAATGTGTGGATTTTAATCCTCAAAGTGTGGAGGATTTTTAGTATCTTCTTTGAAGACTTGCCACTTTGTATGGTCTGTTTTTAGCATGAACACCCTGTTTAAGGTATCACCACAGTATCTCAATCAGATTTGAGTCCAGACTTTGACTAGGCCGCGCCAAAACATTAAAACATGGACCTGTTGGTCTCCTTTGGGTCATTTTTCCACTGCTTAACCAGAGTGCGCTTTAGCTGTAGGTTAAGATCATGACTTACTGGCCTAATTCTCTACCTCAGGGTTTTCTGTTAAGACAACAGAATAAGTTACAGCAAAGCACCCTCAAACCATAATACAACCTCCACCGTGTTTGAATGTTGGTATGATGCTCTTTTCCTCAAATTATTTGCTACACACACACTTTCCACACAGTTCAACATATATTGTCCTGTAAAGCCTTGGGATTGTAAAGATGACTCTTGGTGAATGCAGGATGGTGCTTTGGGCTCTTTTGGTCAGCACCTTGGAGATCTCCCATAGATGCCATTTTTACCCAGTCTCTTTATTATTGAATCACAGATAATGGCCCTGAGGCAAATGAGGCTTTCAGTGGTTTAGTCGTTGCTCTGAGTTCTGTTTTGACCTCCTGCACGAGTTATCGATGAGCCCTCGGGGTAATTTTTGAATGCCGGCTATTCCTGGGTAGGTTAATCGCTGGCTTTCACGATGGTTCACGAAGATCTCTGAGCCTTATAAACAGCTTTGCAACTCTTTCCAGACTAATAGACGTCAGTGACTTTGTCTCTCATGTCGTTTTCCTTTTTTGAGGCCTGTTATGCCTACTTCATGTTGTCAGACAGGTTCTTTATCAAGTGATTTTTTCATTCTACGGTTGGTAATCAGGCCTATTTGGCTTATTTAGGCTTGGAAAAAACATTTCCTTCTTATAATATTTAATCTGGTTTTAACCTTTTACATTTTTATTCACTTTGTACCCACCCAAGAATAAATGCTAGAAGCTATTATAACATGACAAGCCTTCAGTCTATTAAATTTATGAATACTCTTTAAACATATCTCATACCAAAACACATTTTTGGAGTTGAAACAGTGTTTAAATGCATCTTGCTCTTAATTTTATAATTTACAACGTATCTCAGACATGGTGGCATTGGTGACAGAAAAAGTTTCAAATGCTTTCCCAATGAAATCTTGACGCTCAGGGCGACAAGAATATGCGCTGCTCAGAAGTTGTATGGGGAACAATAGAGCATTTTTAGGTTTATCAAATGCATAGGGGTTCATACCTACAGCTACACACTCATATTCATGTAGATTATGAGTCAGATGTCCTTTTTATCTCACTGATCTACAGTTTCACTCTCCAGTTTAACAGATACTAATAATGCACTTTTTTTTTCCCCCACGTCAGTTCCTTCAAAAAACAAGAAAAACAAGTGATTGCTGCAAGAACTCAACATGTTTAATGTATTTTTGGTCTCGGCATTAGTGGATTATCTAAAACAGTATCTAAGGTTGTTTCTGCATTTTAAACATCCCACCATCAGTTTTATTTTTGCACAATTGTATGTCACAAAAACAGCCCCGGTCTTTGACACTCAGGTGATTTGTTTTCATTTGTTTCTTTTTTACTGACAATAATTTGAATAAATCTTAACAGATATGAACACGTTTTCCACGAAATGCATGCACACTACCTCGTTTGCAATTTGAGGTAGTTCACGCAGTTCAGGACCTTTGTCGTTTCTCTGCGGCGAGGCTGAACTTTTCTCGGTTTGGACTTCCTGATATGAACACCTACATTACACACTAAAGTAAAGGGGAAACCCCCATTGTCACATGTGACTAATACACGCCAGAAATAACCATCCACTAATAAGAGCAATTCGAGCGCGTTTTTTTCTAACACGTTGAGGTAAAAACATGTAAACAAGAGTTTAAATAATTATTTTTTTTAAAAAAGGCGATATGGGACTTAGGGACAACACGAAGCTCTGAGCCAGCTGGTCTGAACCATGTGGCCAGCCTTGCATCGGGCTCCTTGCTGAGTGGTAACAGACTCGGCTGAAAGCTGGTCCACCTGTACTTCAGCCTGTGACTCAGCCCCACCAGCAGGGGAGATGATAGCATGGACCGTTCCCCAGCAGAGTCAATTAAGCTGTCAGCGTGTGTGTGATTGGAGCGGGCCGAGCCGTGTGTGACTCAGGATGCTGCCTGTGAACCAAATGGAAACCCGGCATCATTTTAGGGGTTGTTTTGTTGCATTTTTTTTATTTTTTATTTTTTTTGGAGGGTGGGTTGAGGGGGGTGAGTTGCTGTCTACCCCGGAAGAGGAGTCGGCAAGATGAAAAGAAATAGGGAAGGTGGTTTTACTCTCACTCTGACTGTAAACTACACTTCTGCTGTATAGTAAAAACTTTTCCTGGCATAAGTGTAGGGAAAACACACACACACACACGACTGTGGCCCATTACACACACTCAGCCGTGACTACATTTGTGGCTTTTTTGATGAGAGTTTACATCATGAGGGATTTGAAATGTAATTCCCTGGTGGAAGCATTTGCGCGCGTGTGTGTTTGACAATTAAATAGCCTTGCCAGAAAAGCCACTTTTTTTTTTTTAGATCATTAACTGCATTTCCCGGTGCTGGACGGGACCAGAGCTGACCTTCAGCTGAACCGGGACGCTCTTCAGAGCAAGCTTTAATAAGCCCCAGTTTAGTGGTTAAGCTAAACAAACACTGCAGCGGGAGGCGGGGGGGAGAGAGGAAGAAACTGGAGTCATCTGGTAGAGACGGTGCACGGTGGTAAAAAAAAAAAATTGTTGTTTGAGACGTTCACAGAGAACGTGTCTCAAACTAAAAAGGACTTGTTTCAAACTGCCGCCGTGACTCACCGCCCCGTCTCCCGGTTTTACGGGAAGTGGAATGTGTTTTTAATTCTTCTCGCTGATTTTCCTCACCCCCACTCCTTCTTGCTTTGGGGAAGTCTTGGAGGGTCAGACAGTCGACTATTGTTTGTCTGACTGCTCGAACGGTGCGGTGAGTCTCCATTTTAGACCTGAGGCCTGGTAACCCAAACTGTTCCACAGGTGTCTAGGTTGCCTTCACACGACTTTAACTTTATCTCATTTCTGATGTTGCAACCACAAACCTCAATATGTTTGTTTTTTTTTTTGTTTTTTTTTTGCTGGAGCTTAATTTGGTTGCCCAACACAAAATCATGCATAATTGTGAGGTGAAAGGAAAATACAATTTATTTTATTACATAAACCAACCTAAAAAGTTTGCTGTGCCTTTGTTTCCAATGCCTTCAGAAGTCGCAGGATGAATCTAAGGAGTGAACCTTTATAGGCCTCAAGTGTTTGACAGACAGACAGTATCATGGAGACCAAAGAGCACAGCATACAAGTTTATAGTAGAGTCAGGTAGCAAAACCAAACTCCAGGCTTTGAACATCTGGTGGAGAGCTGTTCACACTGCAAAAACAGAACTAAAAATAAGTAAAGATTTCTTGAAATTAGTGTATTTGTCCTTGATTTGAGCAGGTAAATAAGATTATCTGCCAGTGGAAAGAGTAATTTTAACCCTAAAATAAGATAATTAGATATACTGCTCTTGAAATACGTTGATAGAGATGAGTTCTTCCTATTTTAAGTACAAAAATCTTATTCCATCGGCAGATTATCTTATTTGCCTACTCAAATAAAGTACTAATACACTAATTTCAAAAAAATTGTAACTTATTTTAGTTCTTTTTTTGCAGTGCAGTCCATAATCTGTAATGAATATTGTACGCTACACAGAAGCAGCCAAGAGGTCCAGAGTAGCCCTGGAGGAGCAGCGGAGAACCGTGACGTACAGCTCTAAATCTGAAGCAACGTTCAATGACGCTCCCCATCAGCTCCACTCATCACTCTCTCTGGTCCAGAAATCCCACTTTACTATTCTGTCACCAGCCTCGGTCACTGTCAACTCTCACCCTAAACACCTCTGCAGGACCTCATTCTTCCACCTCAGAAATATTGCAAGTCTCCGTCAGTCACTCCCCCTCGCTGATGCTGAAAAACTTCTCAATGCCTTCATCTCCTCTGTGGCATCTCAAACAAAAATCTCCAAAAGCTTCAGCCTTCAAGGGTTGTTGTGGGCATTTTACACCAAATCACGTTCACCTGTGGGACACAGATCTCGTTTCCTTCTTGAACAGTACGATGATGGGACACCTCCATGCTCTATATACTCGTGTACGATGAACAGATAAACACGGCACTTTCAGATGTCGGGAAATTGGACCCGAGGATGGAGGTCCATACTGATGGAGGTCCGCTATTCTCTTCCTGATATCTTGACTGATTTCTATTTGATTTTCCACTGATGTCACACAAGGAGGCGGCATGTTTGAGGTGTTGCCTTTCAGTAGATCTACGGGTGTGCCTATACATTTAATTCAAATGTCGTGAATTAACCTATCAGAAGCTTACAGGTCATCATCACATCGTCATCTGGGCTTTTCTAAACTGTTTAAAAGCATTGCAATGTTGTTGTATGTAAACTTCTGACTTTGAAGGAAGAAATAACCTCTAAGAAAAAAAATTCTCTTTCATTATTCTGACATCTGGCAATGAAAATTATTTAGTTAATCTTAACTGACCTAAAAACAGAAGATGTTTAGTCTGATTTAATGTCAGACAGCATAAATCTGTGGTGAGGTGTAAGATAAACTACCTGGCACATTTTTATTCACGTTTATTCGTACCACCAAAACCTTTATCTTGTTGTTGTTTAACTTGAGATGTACAGCGAGGAAGTGGTTTTAACACTGTCACCTCACAGCGACTAGATCTCCTTCTCGAACCTTAGCAGAGAGGGCTCTTTGCATGAACTGTGCACGTTTAAACTGGGTTTTCCCACTTTCTCCGGCTCTCCAGAAACATGCATGTCGCACAAAAGTTTACATTTGAAACAGGAGTGCTGGTCTATGTTGGGCCTGGGATGACCTGCTGACAGTTTTGCTTTAACTTGCTGCTTAAATTTGTTTTTTGTAGTTCATTTTACTTGGTTAGGTTTAAGAAAATCGGGTTCAATATCAGCTTTTTCACTCTTTGAGTTTGTATAAGTGAATCTAACGGCTTTATTCCTAATCCTTTTCAGGTCGTTTTGCAGACATCAGTCATCAAATCTTTATAGCTGTCTTTTAATTTCTTGTGTTTTAAAGAAGATTCAGCCCCAGAACGGCATGCCGTGACTGTGCTTTTATTTTTGCTTCTGGTACAACCGCGTTCATCGTTACAGCTACGTTTTACGGAGATTATTCCGCAGATTGGTAAGAAAGAAACACGGCATTTCGTGACAGCCGGCCGTTTTACGAGAAGTGTGAGGCCAGCGCGTATTTTTCAACAGCTAAACCAACAGCTAACCAAACTGCAAGTGAAAGAAAAAGTGAGCAGTGACTCAAAATAAAAGTGAAGGCAAAAATTCAGGATACTTAGAAGGAAAAATGTCTAAAAGGATTATTTGGACTTTTGGCCCTTTGGGTGAAGAGTAACTAATTATGTGCACAGTAAAATAATATTTTTAAAAAGTTACTTATATAGACTTTTAGATTTAAGAATCACTCATTTCCATCATGAAACGTGACATTAAAACGTTTAGCAGATCTGATTTGCATGATAGTATCTTTAAATAGTCTTTTCTTCAAGCGTGCCACAAACAGCATGCGTTTGTCTTTTTACCTGCGGCGGCTCTCAGTAGGCGAAGAATAATTACAATTTTTATTAACCTGCAGACCTGTAACCCTCACTTTATGGCTGTAAATGTACAGTCTTGTTCTGCCGTTGCCCTGTGGTTGTTGTCAGTCAAAAACATCACCTCCAGCCACGGCCTGCGTGCTTCCTTGGAAACTTTTGGCCTATTTCTGTTTGTCTAGGGTTTTTCCAGCCCGGGGTGGCTATTTTGGTCAGATAAATGGCGTGTTGTTTTGGGAGCAGAGGGAGAGAGCAAGGTGCCGATGAGATCACCTCTCAAGGTTCCCTGGGCAGCAAAACAACAGGCAGCAAGACAAGACAGGAGCCCAACAGACGTGAAAAAAAAAAAGAATAGTAAAAAAAAAAAAAAGGCTTGCGTTTGGACATGAATGCCAGAATCTAGAGAGAACCTGGTTCAAGGTGTCTTGGAAACTGAAAGAAATGTGAAAAGGAAAAAACCCCTAAATATATTTAATCCCCTGAAGAACATTTTATAACTAGCACAGAGCTGTGAAAATGAAACGAAAGTCACGAGTTTCTGAGCAAACCAGACGTGTCGGCATTTTGTCGTGTTTGTGGAAGCTCACGACTTCTGGGAGTTATTCCGGGCTGGTCAGGAGACAACGCACTACCTTTGATTTCATATTTGCATGGCAAAAAATGCTCCTGTCTGTCTGTCTGTCTGTCTGTCTGTCTGTCCGTCTGTCTGTGTTTTAGCAGTGGGTATGTATGACTTGTGCCGCTGTTATCTCCCCATCAGGAGGCATTGAGTTGTCTTTGTGTGTGTGTGTCTGTGAGGGGGAGGGTGAAAGGAAGCGTGTTGCCATGCGCTCGTCTGAAGCTCCAGCCAGGTGTGGAGTGGAGGTAGACAGGCGGCGGCTCGGTCCCGCTGCCAGCTGCAGCACCTGCATGAACTTTGAAACATCAACAAATGAGGTCACAGCTCGCTGCTGTTGACTTGGCGGACGGCTCGTTTACTGATGCTCTCTGTTCGGTTTGGAGGCCTCTACAAACGGAAACGTCCCTCCCAAGACGTCACGTTGGCTCACAGCTGCCTGGACGGATCTCCAAGGGCAAATTGATTGTCTTTGCAGATTTCGCTTGAATTTTAGCAGTTTGTATAACGTGTCCGGCTAAATTTAGTGTAGTTGTTTTTTTTCTTTCTACATTTTGTCACATTACAACCTCAAAAATGTGATGCGTTTTAGGGGGATTTTCTGTTGTGGAGCAATGCAAAGCAAAGCATGATTGTTGAATAAAAACAAAACTGAAGTAATAATCTTTGGACCAATAGAGGAGAGATCAGAAGTTAGCGCACAGCTTCAGCTGCTTCAGCTAGGAACCACTGATCAGGCCCGAAACCTGGGTGTAGTTCTGGACTCAGACCTGAACCTCCAAAAGCATCTAAAGACAATTACAAGGTCGGCTTTCTATCACCTGAAGAACATTTCTAGGATTAAAGGACTAATGACTCAGAAGGATCTGGAAAAACTAATCCATGCGTTTATATTTAGTAGAATTGATTACTGCAACGGTGTTTTCACAGGTCTGCCTAAAAAGTGGATCAGACAGCTGCAGCTGATCCAGAACGCTGCTGCCCGCGTCCTCACTAAGACCAAGAAAGTAGAGCACATAACCCCAGTTCTAAAGTCCTTACACTGGCTCCCTGTATCTCAGAGAATAGACTTTAAAATACTTCTGTTAGTTTATAAATCCCTGAATGGCTTAGCACTTAAATACATCACAGACTTGTTATCAGTGCATCAACCATCCAGACCACTAAGGTCTTCTGGCTCCAGCCTACTCTGCATACCTAGAACCAGAACTAAACAAGGAGAAGCAGCATTTAGTTCCTATGCTCCACTGATCTGGAACAAACTTCCAGAAAACTGTAAACGTGCAAAAAGCTTGAGTTCTTTTAAATCAAGATTAAAAACACATTTGAAACTGAAACATCATTAGTTTAAGTTTGTAGTCCAACTGTTTTTAATGTTTGCTTTTAGTTTCTATTTTTCCATGTTCTATTTTGTTTCTATATTTTATTCCAACTTGCTTTTATTCTGGGTTTTTTTTCCTATATTTTAATCATGTAAAGCACTTTGCATTGTTTCTGTACTGAAATGTGCCATACAAATAAATTTGCCTTGCCTTGCCTTGCCTTGCCTTGTTAAGCGAATAGAAGATGATTGGACATTTTCAGAAAAAAAAAATCAAAAAAATGTGGCACGCATTTCTAAACACTCCCAAATAAAATTCAGTGCAAGAAATACCCAACAAGTTAATAAAGACCGCATGTGCGTAACTTTATCTGAACGTGAATAAAGCTGATTTGTAAAGGCCTTGGATGTTTATCAGTGAACAAACAGCATCATGAAAACCAAGGAACCCAGCAGATTGGTCTGGGATAATGCTGTAGAGAAGTTTAATTTAAGTTTAGGTCAGATAGGGAGATTCTACACTTCTTCCACTTACACCAACAGGAGGGGCAAGGACAGCATTGGAGGCCAGTGGTAACTCTGGAGGAGCTGCAGAGGTGCACATCCAAGCTGGGTCAATCTCTCCCCAGGAAAGCAGCTAATGGTGCACTCCATGAACATGGCTTTAACAGAAGTGTGGCAGGAATATAGCACACGTGCTGTGGGAGAAAAGCTGGATAGAACTGATGGGAAGCTTGAACGAGCTGAATACATGAGAGGCTCGATGGCCTGACCTGAATCTGATCAGAAAGTCCCATTCACAGACCCATTCCATCTGGCTTACGCTGTTTTCCAAAGAATAAGAAGCAGTTTCAGTTTCTAGATGTGCAAAACTGCTGGGGACAAAGTGAAAACATGTGTTTTTTTTTTTTTTTTTGTTTACAGCTGAATGGGGTTCTACAGAGCATTGACAGAGAAGTCCAAATACAAGCATTAACAAAGGAAATTTAAACATGTTGATGTCAGTGTTTGCAACATGACAAAATGTCAAGTTCCAACTATATGAACATTTCTGGAAGGCACTGAAACTAATCCTTTGATCTGGGCAAGGGTTAAACTTTGGTACCGTGTCGGATGCATAAATGCATCAGACCCAATTTTTCCCTCTGCTTCAAACTAGCTCTGCTGGCATTTAAGGATTATTTTTTTCTTCTGGAGCACACTGTGCAACTTTTATTGAAAGAGTCTAAAAAAAATAAACATATCAGTGATTTTTTATTTATTTTTTATTTTTTTTGCCATTGGTACAGAACATCAAATGATCCGGCATCATGCACATTTTTTTTTTAATACAGAGAACAGAAGGGCTTTTAAAGCTACAGCGTGTTCCCCTTTTTTTTTCTGGTTTTTGGTCAGAATCCACAGCTAGAGTTTTGTGCTGAATCCAAAAACCCCTACTGAGCTGTAAACAAGAGCTGAAACCTTGGACTGAATGCCCCCTTAAATTGCCAAGTAATTAATGATTCATCAGCTTACAGAAAAAGGAACTTGGTACCTTAAGTTTAGTATCTGAGCTAAAGATAATGTTCGAACGCGTGTGTATAATTTGCTTTGCGTTATACTACACATCTGTGTCAGGACAAAGGATGACAAATAATGTCTAAAAAAAAAAAATATTTTGCTCTTGAAGAAAGTGGTTTCCTTGTTTATACCTCAGTCACCGCTATCATTGCATATAAATTTCGACATTTGAGCAACTAAAAGCCAACGCACACAAAGTCAGACCACAGAACAAGGAAATACGCACAAGTTGTGGCGACACGAGGAACTGACTACGAGCAAAGGGAATCCAGGAGTACTGTTTGAGTACAAAAAAGGGAGTAGCTGAATTTAGAGGCGTCGTGATTACAATTTAAGGCCAAGTAAGGAAAAATTTAAAAAAGGAAGCAAGTTTATCCAAAACGGTATGTGGGAAGATATTTACACAATGAAACAGGACATATGGAAAGAACAGAATGTAATAAAGAAAACTCAGAAACTCAGAAACATCTGAACATAGACTGTGACAGAGTGAACGGTGTGGGCAGCTACATTCACTCCTTAAGAGGGACAAACAGGAGCAGTTCTGGGGTTCTGGGGTTCTGGAGCGTCGAGCAGCCTCCAGAACCTTTATTTGATTTCTTTGTTGTTTTCTTGTATTAGACACTGTCCAGCACAGGAAGCCGTAAACCACAAACACTCCTGTTTGATTAGCTAATAAACATCTCTGACGTGTTTTTTTTTTTTTTTTTTTACTACTGGGAATGTTTTCCAAAAGACTGGTTGGATTCAGTTCCACAGCTGCTGCCGAACATGATTTAACAGGAAATATTTCCAATGATTCACATGCAATTCGTAATCTGTGGGAAATACGTGTCAGATTGTAACACCCTAACATGACTGAAACAAGTTGACGGCTAGTGAACGGTAAAACAATAAAATACACAAAGCCTCTAACATCACAGTTGATATGAGCCCCAGGTCGCTTCACCCCCCCTTCGCCAATTTCCCCCCCACCCCCACCCCGTTTCACACCCCTGAATTAACAATTGCATATCTGTAAAACTAATGTTGTTTGAATTTGTTTGACACAAAATGCTCAAATCTTAAATGCATTAATTTCATTTCGTTTGATTATTAGTTAGCGTACACTTTATTTATTTCCCTATCTTCATCAGCAGTGATTCAGATCCCTTTTTGGGCCAGTAAAATATGAGATATGACATTTTATTTAATCCCACCTTTATTTAACCAGGAAAGTCCCACTCAGATTAACCCTAACCCCACATCCTGGCTAAGGGGCCGAAAAATCTACACAACAATTACAGCCATACAAATTAAGAAAAAGGGTCACAATTTAAAGAAGTCGTCTCTGATGCTCTCAGTCTGGACTCCATGAAATAAATTCAGGTAATTTCCAGCCTTTTTGCAGCTAGGCCCACGTAGATGGAGCCGTGTAAACAAAAAGGCCCTTTTTCCCCTGTTCTGTGTGGGGAAATGGAGCAGAGAGCATTGATCATTTAAAACCAGTCAGACCAAAGGAAACAATTAGAGACCAAGTGCTGCCAGATAGAGTTTATATAATTTTACAAACCTCTGACATCATCACAGAACAACTTAAATTGTACACAGGTCGACTCTGTTTATTAATCGGGAGACTGGTTGCACCGGGTTTTATTTAGGGGTAGCAGAGAAAAGGAGGCTGAATACAAAAACATGAAACACTTCCCTCCTCTTCATAATTATGTGTTTCTCTGTGTTGCTCTGTCGCCATAAAATCCAAATAAAATGCCCTGAAGCTTGAGGACGTGACAACACAGCGTGTTTTTGCCCTAAAAGTGTGGCCTTATGGGACATTTCTGCCTCACGTTTAAGACTCAAGTAGGGTTAAGGGGGGGGGGGGGGGGGGGCAGATGGGGCCACTTAAACTTTTGGGGTGGCACTGAAACTAAAAGCCATAATTTCAGGATTTTATTCTACTGTTGTAGTAAAGCTGCCTGTAGAAACTTTCTTAAAGACTTAAGTAAACGCCTACTAACAACTTTTGGTTTATGGTTTGATATTTAATGTTACTAATGATCTAATAGACCAATAACATTTTGAGTTGAACAACAATTACTTTTTGTGTAACTATATTAGGAATAATGTGTACACAAAACAATTACAAGGGGAAGGTAGATACTGGCAGATACAAATAATTCAATTCAATTCAATTTTATTTATATAGCACCAAATCATGAAACATGTCATCTCAAGGCACTTTACAAAGTCAAGTTCAATCATATTATACAGATTGGGTCAGATTATACAGATTGGTCAAAAATGTCCTATATAAGGAAACCAGTTGATTGCATCAAAGTCCCGACAAGCAGCATTCACTCCTGGAGAAGCGTAGAGCCACAGGGAGAGTCGTCTGCATTGTACATGGCTTTGCTGCAATCCCTCATACTGAGCAAGCATGAAGCGACAGTGGAAAGAAAAACTCCCCATTAACGGGAAGGAAAACCTCCAGCAGAACCAGGCTCAGTATGAACGGTCATCTGCCTCGACTGACTGGGGGTTACAGAAGACAGAGCAGAGACACAACAAGGATGATGATGTCACAGCTAACAGAACGCCAGACCAGGTGTACCTACTATGAAGAAAAAAGAGAGAGAACAGAAAGTTAAAGCAGAAATGACGACACGTAATGCATAATTGAAGAACAGTAGAACTCTATAGAATGAGAAAATTAGATCCTGATGTCCTCCAGTAGCCTAAGCCTATAGCAGTAAAACTATAGAGGTAGCTGAGAGTAACATGAGCCACTAGTTATAATTTTACTTTTAATTCTACTTTTAAGCCTAGTCTTAAAAGTAGAAAGGGTGTCTGCCTCATGGACCAAAACTGGGAGTTGGTTCCACAGGAGAGGAGCCTGATAGCTAAAGGATCTGCCTCCCATTCTACTTTTAGAGACTAGGAACCACCAGTAGATGTGCAGTCTGAGAGCGAAGTGCTCTGTTAGGAACATACGGGGTAATCAGAGCTCTGATATATGATGGAGCTTGATTATTAAGGGCTTTATACGTTAGAAGAAGAATTTTAAATTATATTCTTGAGGTAACAGGAAGCCAATGAAATGAAGCTAAAATTGGAGAAATATGATCCCGCTTGTTGTTTTTCATCAGAACTCTCACTGCAGCATTTTGGATCAGCTGAAGACTTCGAACTGCATTTTGTGGACTTCCTGATAGTAAAGAATTACAATAGTCCAGCCTTGAAGTAACAAATGCATGGACCAGTTTTTCAGCATCACTCCTGGTCAAATAAAAGCACGATACAAGAGCGGCTGCCTCGCTGGCTGTGCATCAAGGTTAGGAAATGCTAAACTGACGCTACTACAATTTATACTGGCCAGTGGAGTGGCCCGGACATGGCATGGGGGGCCATGGCCACCCCATGCCATCCCCTGGTGACGCCACTGTATAAAATATAAAGATCACAGCCTGGTATGAACCTTTGCTTTTGTCTTTGCTCCCCCCACTTTAATCTAAGTGGATGCCAAAAAGCCCCCCTGAAGACATAGGTGCGCACATTTCTGAGGCGTCCGCGGCTGTTTTGAGGAGGGAGTGGGCGGAGGCAGATGTGCCGTAAAATGAGGTCATCATCGCTGCTGATTTATGTGACACAGGCCATTACTTACACTCCCGTGACTTCACCAAAGTCGCCGCTGACAACATGAATAATGCATGCCCAAATAAAAGGACGAACAGCAGCCCCACTTTCTCCCCGTGCGCTGCTTTGTGGAGTTTACTTCATCATTAGGGGCTGGAATGAGGCGCGCTTTGTGGAAGTTTGTCCCAGTTTTATTTCCGTTCGGGGCTTGGGTTGGTGGTGGTGGTGGAGGGAGGGGGGGGGGGGATTCGCTGATTAAGCTGCCATCTGGTCCAGCGAGTTTTGCTTTTTCTCGGTAATTTGTCAAGTTGCACAACAGGAAGTGGGAAGGTGTGTGTGTGTGTGTGTGTGTGTGTGTGTGTGTGTGTGTGTGTGTGTGTGTGTGTGTGTGTGTGTGTGTGTGTGTGTGCCACACCCCTCGCACAAAAAAAAAAAAAACACACCCGGGTGCCACGCGTGGCCGTTTCTCAGCGCAGGTGTCAGATTGACTCACCGCGTTCACGTCGCGCTCGTGAGTCGAGGCGCCGACGTCGTTTGCGTCGGTCTCCCAGAAACGTGCCGTGATTTGCCCGATTGAGAAAGCTAAACAAAAAAGAGAGTCAGCCCTGAATGTACTTTTTGACGGCCAGGCTCCGACAGTGCCCCCCCTCGCGGGGCAGGCCGCGGGATCAGAGCATCCAAAGCGAGGTCGGCGTGGTCAGAGAGAACGGGATGGATGAAGGAATGAAGGGACGGGGGGATGGATGGGTTTGGGGACGGGGGACAGCCGCTACTGTCAGCATCCATCAAGGTGCCCAGGGGTGATATGGCAGCAGGCAAGAGTGGAGGAGGAGGAAGAGGAGGAGGAGGGATGAGGGGAGTCGGCCGGAGACGAGTCACCCCTCAGCCCTGGAGTGCACTTGCTTGCTGTCCCACACCATCTCTCCCCTCCCTGCCCCGTCTGCTCACCATGCAGATGTGGAGGCCTGCAGCTGTGCATTCAGCAGCTTCTTCTTCTTCTTCTTCTTCTTCTTGACCCGGCCTTGGAAGATACGCGACATGCCAGCAGGAAGAAAAACATTCAGCAAAGCTTAAGAAAATAGTTGTTTAAAAAAAAAAAAAGAAAGAAGTAAATGACGGATTTAGAGTATGATGTCATTCGAGTGCACAATCATGAACATTTGAGCGAAATTTTGTGAAGGAATGATGAGTGGGAAAAAAGGAGTTTTGTTAGGGTTAATGTAGTGGATAAGGTAGCGGGTTATTATTTCATTCAGGTTTTCTGTGTGTATTGAAATAATTTATAATTATTTTACATGAATTGTATTTCTTAACCATAATGTTTTTTTTTTATGTAATTGGCATTGTAATTTTATCTTGTGATTTTATACTTGTGATTACTTTTAAGGTTGCCTTTTTTACACCTGGCTGGGGGACTACCGATGAAAATTAGCACTTTTTAGCTAACTCGGGTACATTTACATTGTTTTAATGTTGATTAATGTACACTGTCCCCTTTTAAATAAAAATAAATAAATAAAAAATAAAAAAATAAATTAGTCTTTGAAATAATATGCACGATTAAAAAAAAAACGAGAAAAAAAAAAACCTGTTGCAGAGGCTTAACCTGTTATGTTGCAGGTTTTAGCTTCTTCCCATTGCAGCTTTCAGGCTTTAATGGCTGAATCTGGGCTTCATGGCAGTTTGTCTGCACCAGGTTTCGGTCACAGATCTTGTCTCCGGTCTCGGCTCCTGCGTTGCATTCTTAAAACAGTCCGAGCCGATATTAGAACAGGATCGATTCTCAGAAAAAAAAAAAAAACAAAGGTTCCCCCTTCCCCTCAAACAGATGTTTAATTGTTCAGTAAACGTGTAGATCTACAGGTAAGGATGCCTTGCTGGAAGCAGGTTGGATCCCCTTTTCTCTCCAAAGCATCCTGACTTTTTCCTGTTTTGACATAAATTCTTTATCAATAATCTTGTTGTTTATAAAACAAAAATCCATGATGAAATTTTCATGCCAGGCCCCACAATAAACTGCAAACGTCCGCTGTGCTTCACTCCCGGTGATAATATCACCCGGGTTGACTTAAATAATAACACGCTGTCCCACAGTTGTCGGCCTTGTTTTCAGATGCTTGGGAGAAAAACATGTTTTGCTGCCTCTGCCACTGCTGAAGGCCTGCAGCCCCAGACATAAACACTGGCTGCAGAGGAAGCTGCTGTCAGGCATGATTTGCAAATGGACAGACAGGGATCCTGCTTTTTCTTCACTATTTTAACTCCAGTAAAAGCCCAAATCTTCTCACGGTTTGCCATATTAAAGGTAATGATTTTGATCTGACACACCGACACAAAGTAAGCGTGGCCTATGAGGAAAAAACAAAACGCTTGTTCTCTCCAACCTTTAGAACAATAAATATAACATAAATGTAATTAATGTACAACCAGCTCCCTTTAGAAGCCCCTTTACTGTAACCTGACCCTAGCCAAATGAATTTCACTCCGCCTAGCTCCACTCATCCATCTGGGACAGATCCAATGGCGTTTCAGAAGGCTGGGCCTTATCAGAAATCCTTGCATATGATTGGATAAGCCACTTGTCTGTCATCTTTATCAATGTGCTATTTCAACCACTCACACCAAAGCTAACCCGTGACGCTGATAAGAGCGACGCAGGAAAAAAACAAAACTTGCCAAGGGCGAAAACATGGTTTCCACCAGCAAAAGCCTTCAGAGCCGTTCTCTGATGTTCTTTTAATGAAACAATATCAGATAGATTGGACAACACAGAAGAAATAGCAGCATCAATGCTAACGCTTGCTTCCTCGATGCGAGCCGCCATTGTTGTTGGAATCAGTCTCACGGTCGCTTCTCCACTACGTCACATCTATGAAACTCCAGCCCTGCGTCCTGATTGGCTGGACAATAAAATTGGTTGGAGAAATCACTCTCTATAGGAGATGTCCCAGATGGATGTGAGTGAATAGGCGGAGCGAAATTCAATCTGGCTAGGGTCAGGTTACCTTTACTGTCCATCTGCGTGTAATTTAACCTCAGTTTATACCCAGCTGTTCTGTCATTGGAGAACATTAGAGAACAACCAGCATCGCCAGGACCAGGGAACACAGCCGACAGATCAGGGAGAAGGTTGCAGAGACGTTTATAGCAGGTTTAGGACATTCGTTCATTATCTGATAATGGACACCTCGCCAGGAATTAACATGCAAAGAACATAAATATTCATAATTGGTTAATTAATAATATTTTAATAACACATGAATTGGTTCACGCCTCCGCGTTGTCCATTCATTTCTGACAATTGACACTTCTTGGGGAATATCCCTTATATCCGCAGCTTTGAACGTCTCACAGAGCAGGGTTTGGCTAACTTTCCTCATGAACCTGAACACAACGGCGTTCACCTTTAAAAGATTTAAAAGGTTAGTTTTCCCAGATGCTCTCCATCCAATCTGGCACCTACCATGAAAAAATGCGTGTGCCTGTGTCAGCAGTGAAACCTGCTTCCAGAAAGAATTAGCAAATGGGACCTGAATATAAAAGCTCATCACACTCTACCCAATATGTTAAAAGACTATGCATATTTTCTCCCCTATTTCACAATTATATGCTGTTTTTTCTTTCTCTATGACCTTCCCAATGAGATGCAATAAAATAATTTTCAAACATCATGTGGTGTGAATACTTTTGCAAGGATCCAGCATTTTACAGACCATAAAATATAAAAACACAAAGCTACGTTAGGCACTTTGTCTGTGCACTTCTCCAACCTTTTTGTACTTCCACCCACCACTCATCCACTGCCAGCAGCAGTGATTTGCATTAGACCATGGCATGGACCCCCCTTAATTAGATTTTTAAAGATGATCCCTTGGAAGCACATCTGAGACGATTGTTTTTCCGTTAAATATAACTTGGTGCAGGATTATAAAACTTTCATTTGATGCCAGCGGAGAGAATAACAGGCCTGATAAAGACAATATTCCTAATTTTAAGCTAAACTCAAAGCAATAAATCATAGTTACATTTAATCCACAATCAAATATTCAATTTATTAGACCTGAAGAATCTGCTCTTATAAAGTTATAGTTTTTATACAGAGAATCAAACCATTTGCATCCGTGATACTAAATCATCATTGGGGTGGAAATACTTATATATTGATTTAGGTGTAGATGACAACAAATGTATTTGATGCTGCATATTTGTTTATTTGGTTTTAAACTCTGGACACCTAATAGGTGTAATTAAACATTTTGTCCACATCAAGATTCTTATAGTTCCTTTACAAATTAATTTAACAAAAATAATTATGAACTTAATATTCACGTTTGATGGTTGTATAGCATCCTCAAAAATGATCAACCGATAAAAATATGTAAAATATGCGTTTTACAAATTTTTCTTCCCCTACCTTTATTCTGAGTACATTTATTCAGTGGGGACTTACTGTAAGTTCATGTAAATCAGGCACCCTTAAGTATATTTTTTTTCTCTTCTTTTTGCTAACATTTATTTTATTCCCTCCCAAGTTTATATATTAATGTCTGTATGCTGTGAGTGCCTGAACCCATAGTCAAATTCCTTGTTATTGCGCACAATAAATCTGATTCTGATTCTATGAAGTCAATTTCTGTGAAGAATTTCAAAATGTATGCATTTTCCTTTATTAAGTCTTCCTTGGGTTTGTTTTTAAGCTCCTCTTAAAATAGGAAAGACATCAGGACATACCGTTCAAAAGGAGACAGGTGTGTATCTTAAAACGCAGAATGTGTGTGTGTATGTGTATTTACAGTCATGTTCAGTAAGTTAGAATATTACCAAAAAGCCAATTTGTTCCAGTAACCCACTTCACTAAAGTAGGTTAGTTACTCACAGACTGACATTTCATAGCCCTTATTTCTGTTAATAATGATGATTTTATTTGCTTAAGTACAGTGAAACAAATGTCATTTACCATTAGAATATTACATCAAACCAATAAAAAAAATGATACAGAAAAGTGGGTTTAATAAATTTACAGAATATGTTTAATACTGGCTCAAAGGTTATTTTTGAAAAGATACTTTTAATTTGACAAATGAAACTCGTGTGAACCCATATTCAAATGTATTGATATATATATATATATATATATATATATATATATATATATATATATATATATATATACTTTTGCAAAACTACAAAAGGACTTAAGTTTATCCATGTACTTTTACATGCATGCTAGAAATCTTGAACATGTGAAGCTTAAATAAACCACATCTGTTTTCATTGTTTTTCAGATCAGTAATCTCAAGGTGGATCTTCCGGAAACAAAGAGAGCCTTTTTGAATTTCAGCAACCGAAACAGGAGTGGCCCTACCACCTATGGATGATGACACTGCATCTGTTCTTCTCAGTGGCATTACTGTGGTGAAAGATAAGCGAGACTTGCACAATGTACTCTGGTGGCAGAGCTGAAGGCAGAAATTTGACAGCTGTCGCTTGTTTGACCAATGATGCTGGTCAGAACAGGAGCAGAAATTGCAATATTTCTGAATACTGCTGTAATGAACTGTTTTGATTTGCAGCTTCACAAAATAAAACCTCATTTTATGAACTGATTCGGTGCTCCAGACATAACACCATCGCTCTTCTTTAGGTCGCGTTCCGGCTACCTTGCGTTTCCTGCCTCCCTTCTTTTCTATGATGTGTTTTTACATGCCTTTCGGTTTGTTTATATCTCTGGATAAAACTGTTGAAGTGTCCTGTCCACAGGGTGTGAGTGGCAGGTGTGTCCTCGCCGCTGGAGCTCAATTTGGCCAATTAGGAGGAGCTTAAAAAAAGAGCGCATCCCCTGAGGCAGATGCCAGGTTGTTCCAACATGCAGCGTGGAAGAAGCTGTTCTCCGGTCCACAGTTCTCCCTCTGGTCACATGTCCTTTGCCTCTCTGGGAACACACCTCTGGATCTCCTCTGCTTCTCCTCTGGTTGCTCCTCCCCTAGATCTGCTGCCTGGACGTCTCCACATACCATCCATTTACTCACCATCGGTCCGCCCACCAACAATCCACCGCTCCACCATCACCTTTGCCTCATCAAGGGCTAAGATGACAGCCTTTATTAGGTTCTTCTGCTTGTAGACTATGGATGAATATACTGTCGTTGTGTGTCGTCGTAACTTTATCTCAAACTCTACTGCTTGCAATAGTGAACCACCTCCCCTCCTCAGTGCCTGTAGGAAACGCTTCCCGAGCTCAACAGAGACGTTGACTTTCTTTGTTGTGTCAATAAATGGCTTAAACCTTCCTCAATCATCCGTAGCTGTCTGCTACACAACGGTCTCACTAATGAACTCCGTGACATTGGGAGCTACAAGCCTTGACGCTAACCTGACTCCGCCAGATGGATTTGCTCCGCATGTCCATCTGGAAACCTTACGTTGAAGTAATTTTGGGAAGGGGCGAAAATACTGGTTAGCTGATTGGCCTATGTTGGTGATAGACGGGCCAAATAAACCAATCAGATCAACGAAGCATATGACGTACTAACAGCAACGACGAAAACACAACCACAAGCTCTTCCCGAAACCAGTCGGGAGAAGAGCAAAAACATCTTTTCCTCTGAGAAAAGCCTCCAGAGCAGTGTTTTGCTCTTCTTTCAGTGAAGAAATACTCTGTAATTCTGATAAAACTTGTTCGATAGCCACGCTGACGCTAGTTTCATCGGCTGAAGCCGCCATGTTCTTTAGACTGAACTGTTGCGCTTCTCGTTGCGTCACACCTCAACCCGCCTCAAAGCCAACGCTGATTGGACGTTCGTTTGGTGAACGGTTCCAAATTTTCTTCAACGGAGAGTAGCCAGACTGATCTGCGAGTGAAACCTTGAAAGCTCGCGAGATCAGGATGGTCTCACGAGGCTACCTCAACGCAGGTGAAACAGAAAATCTGCTAAATAACGTTAAAGGCCCTTAAAAGGGGATGTGTTCTCGTTTTCATCACTGGGATTTTTTCCCCTTTATAAATATCACATTACATCTTTGTAGTGCGGCAAGCCAGGACCAATTCACGAGGTTGACCCGTTCTTAAACTGGGGGGGATGAAATAAATAAATAGGGAGGTGCCTTATCTTGAAGATATCAAATCACAAATGTGCAATCGCTATGCACAATCTGGACATACCCAAAATGTCTTTGTACTTTCCTGTCATCCGTCTCGATAGCATTACGGTCAGGCGCACAGTCGACAAACAAGTCGATTCATTCTGGATCAGGATGAACCGAGAATGTCTCACAGATTAAACGAGCCTTAGAGTTGGCGACTGGCACGATACCGCGCCTGCATGTGCCCGTGAGGAAGAGGAGGAGGAGGAACCAGTTGCTAACTGTCAGGGCTGACCTGCAGACACACGAAGAACGAGACAGACGAGTCCTCACACACTGAAAGTACTTCTTCTGGAAGCAGGGCGCGCGAGACTGGGAGTGCCCGAAACAGACACACACACGCAGCAGACGAAAACAAATATAAAAGTACGCCGTCAGGAATGGAACGACAAACACCGGCTGGAGTCACATGTGTGTGTTTTTGCCCGGTGGAAAGAGGACATTACGCCTTGTGACATAATTGGTTCAGAGACACAAACAGGCCGGCTTTGTAAACCGTGAATCTTGAAGCATTTTATGGTCAATTACTGGCAATTGTTTTATTCTTCATTTTATATAAAACTGGGTAGTGTTTGTCTCAAACATGCCTATATGTTTAGGACAAATACTGCTGCTTAATTTAGGCCTTTCTCCCTCTTTTATGACCCGCAGTCACATCGCAGATTTACTAAGTATAGGTATAAAAATAAATGTCAGCCATGTGACACATGGGAACTGGAATATGTGCAGAACAATCCCGTGTAACCTGCTGTCGCAAATATTACAGCAGCCTCCACAACCATTGACAGACGTGATGAACATGTTTAAAACGCCCTAAATAGAAAATACCGACAAAGATCGGACCGTGAAATAACTTCTGCAGATAGACGGTTAGCTTTGGAGATTTGTTCTTTGAACATGTGTGATGGCAAGATAAGGTTAGGTTCTCAGCCAAACTTATTTAACGCAGTTCCAGCTGCTTTAAACTTAGCAGGTATTGCTCCGACTCTGAAAATTGTCCCATTTACTAAATAGAGGATTTCAAAGGTTAGAAGAAGTGCAGCTTATGTAAAATATGTCAAAAATGTTTTTATTTGTTCGTTTCAGCCCCCATACACACACCCTTGTTGAATGTACTGAAATAAAAGATTGTATTTTCTTTCTAAAGCTGCTGTGCGAAACTATACAACTTAATAAAAGATGGAAATAGTTTAAGGGTTGTTGTGCCTTTCTACCGGATGTGTTAGTAAACGAGGAGTTGCTGTAAATTATTTCCCACCGTGGGACATTAAAACCATAACATATAATTACAAAAACCTTTATTGTTCCGTAATGGGGGGAATTTGGGCGTGACAGCGGTAAAAACAAATAGACAGGATATACCAGAGTGACACACTAGGTTAAGTAATATGAATACCAAGCTAAGTTATGCTCTAAAGCAAAAGAGAATGAACTTATCGGAAAGAGGAGGATGGTGCAATTATAAACTGATGATACGCCATATTCAGGTGAAAATGCATACATTACATTAAAAACAACTTTACTCAATTTAATTCCATCCTCCTCAAACGTCAAAATTGTGCTTTTCATGAGATCCTAAGTGCAACCTTGTTATAACACGGTTGCACTTAGGATCCTCAAAAGATATATGTATAAGAAGGTTTTAAAAGCCTTTACCATCAAGTAAGGAAAGTCATATTCATATTGAATAACCATTTAACGTGAAATAAGACTCAACATATTCATTTCAACAACTTTTAAAATCAGCTTACTAAACTTTTTCTAACTTTTTTCAATAACAGATCAAGAGGTCAACAGGTCACGTCTCAGGCAGCTTTGCAGCAATAATAATCATAAATAAATTAAACATATAAGCATAAACTAGGATGAGCTTTCACACAATGCAGTCAGGTATAACAGTATCACTCATGTCAACAACAACCAGACGTTCGTTTGAGATCAGGCAAAGCAGACGGTAGGATAACCGAGAATGACTGGCAGAAGGCAAAATCTATTGTCTAAAAAAAAGATATGATTGAGGAGAACTAAAAATGCTTTAAAAATGTGATATTGCTGCATTTTGTTTGCCTCGGCAATCAAAAACAGGAGCTGGGAATGGTGCAAACCGGCGAAAAAGTGTTCCGGTTAATACAGTCGGAGAAGTCGGGATTCAAGAATAAAAACAATAAAAACAAAAGGTTAAGATTCCAATGTGGTGACGGCCATGAAAGCTGTTGTTTAGTTCGTAGTACCTCTCGTATAAACGTCCTTTAAAGCTTTACTTTCCACATGTAAACACCACTTTTGAATTTGTTCAACTCAGAGTTGAAGCCACTATATGTAACATTGATTTTAGATGCACTCTTAGAACTGTGTCTTGTAAAATAAACACGTTTTATCACAGCTTACCGTTGCTGATGCGAAGAGCTGCCATATTGGATCCGACGATCGACCTATGGGGAAATATTTTTTAGACTGGTGAGGCAAAAAGGGGGGTTTTATGGACGGTGCGCGTCCCGTTATATTGGATGTTAAGCTAGTATTTCAGAAATATAACATTTAATGAACATCTAAACATGGTGGGGCGGGTAGCACTTCGGCACATGCTGACCTGCAGCGGCTGGCCGTCTGAGGAGCCGGGCCCTCTGCAGGAGTCTGGCATGGTTGATACTGATAGACAGCCAGGGGACCTTTGGAGGCTCCCTGTGGGGGCTCGGTCCCAGGCTCTCCTCTGCTGTCCTCTCCTAGATGTGTCCCTGCGGTGGGCTGCTGGTTTCCTGGGTCTAAGGGGGCCTCTCTGCTCAGTTCTGATCTCTGGAGGTGGGATGGTGGCGGCCCTCTGGACCCGTCACTGAGCACCATTCACGCTTATGCACTCATAATACAGTAGCTGCGGTGTCTACAGTTTTGTTCCATGTCCTTGCTGCTGGTGTTATTAGTGTCTGCTGATGTTTTTTGTTTGTTTGTCTTGTCTCTTTGCAGGCGTTCCTGGTTGTATTTCCCTGGTTTGCCCATTGTGGTCACAGGAAGATTTTTGTTTTTACCAGCTGGTGGTCAGATTTAGTCATTTTTTGTTTTCTTGTCTCTGTCCTTTCTCTTTTTCTCTTATGCTTACACTGTCCTTGTTATCCCTTTCCCTGTTCCCCTTTTTGACATAATTTTATACATAATACCTTAAAAGCGATAAAATAAATCGTCATGGATTGGCCACCAATAGAGGACTTATAAGTATAAAGCCTCCCTTGGTAAAGCATGACTTATGGCATATGGCGGCCAGAACACAATTCTGCTTGTCATGAAGCAGAACCTGACAAGAGAAAAAAACAGAACAAAAAAGAAAACATGGTGGTGGCTTCATGGTTTGGGACTTTTTTATTGTTTCTGGACATGGTTGACTTGCTGTAATTGGTGGAACCATGGGTTTAGTTCTCTGTCAGAAAACCCTGAAGGAGAATATCTGGCCATCAGCTTGTTGCTTTAAGCACATAGCAGGACAAATGATCCAAAGAACATCAGAAAGTCCACTTCTGTATTACTCAGGACAAAATTAGGGTGTTGCAGCGGTCTAGTCAAAGTCCAGATATGAATCCAATTGAGTTTCTGAGGCTTGATCTTAACCAGGTCACTAGGTGGAAGACTCTTCTAACGTTTCTAAATCTAAACGATTGCCGAGAAGAGTAGGTCACATTCCTCCACAGCGATGGGGTAAAAAAAAATCTTGCCAAATTGGGCCAGGCTGGTTTAAATCGCATTTTTTCCCCCTTTTAAAAATATCATAATTTGTTTTGTTCATTTCATTTGAGATATTTTTGTCTGATAAATAAATGTATAATTTGATGAATCTGATACATTTCAGCGTGACCCAACAGAATAAATCCAACAATGATGCAAACACCTTTTAATGGGACTGCAGGTTAATAGTTTATTAGCTGCTGCCGTTCCTTAATGGTTTGTTTTTTTTAATCAGAGGTTTGACGCATCTCCACAACGGCCGCTGCATTGGCCCGTTTGTTGGAATGTGCAATATTCCAGCTATGCGACAAACAAAAGCTTATTGCAAACATTTTTGGGCGTGTTCATTTCCAGTTTTTCTTCACATTAAAGTGATTCAGATCGCACGCCCACTCGCATTTCTTGCTGGACGTGACGGCCCGTCTGAAGAGCCACTCTCTTAGCGACCGACACCAAACTGTCGGGAAGGGCGACCAAAAACTAGGTGTAAGAAAATGGCCTCTGCCAACGCTCTGCAGGTTGGTTGCTAGACAATTACCAGGCTTTCCTGGCCAGAGTCACAGTCATCTGTTTTGATCTGTGGGACGAGCTGCTGCGAGGAAGCTGACGCTGATGAGACAGAAATGTTCAGAAATTACAGTCTGTGAGACGGCACCTCAGAAAGTGCAGCAGTAGGAGGGAAGCTTTCACAACAGATGTTCAAGCTGCTAACAGGAATCTGCAGCTCGCCGTCTGTTTTTTTTGTAGCCTCCACGATCCTCATCTCTCGTTACGAAGTAAGCATTCGCAGGTTTCAGATTCCAAGAAACTTATCGGGTACGGTTTCCTTTCTTCCCTCGTTTCTGTTTGTTGTTTCTTTTTTTCCTTTCTTCTTTTTCTGTGTTTGTTTGTTTTCTTTTTCCATCTCAGGAGCAAAAAAACAAAGAAAGAAATAAAAAATTTCCCCCCCACATAAACTCAATTAACTGGCAGCAGACAAGCGGCAAAAAATGCACACAGGCGGTGTCGCTGGATGGAACGTGCACCTATAGGAGTGCGCACAAAAGTTGTGGTTGAAAAAAAATGGTCTGAGGGTTTATGAGGAGCAGCAGGGTAGAGCCGAGTTTCAGTAAGCCTTCCTGCTGACCTCAGTTCTCCTGGTTCCACAGAAAGACGCAGTTCTGTGAAATCCTCCCCCACACTTGTGTTTTCACACTTAATGACAAAAGCGCAGACCTCATTTGCTCTGAAGCTTGCACTAAAACTGGAATAGATTGACCTTTGTTTAAGAACTGCTTCTGAAAATCAGAAAGTAAAGCGTTCTGATCGGGACGGGAAAAAAAAGAGCGTAGCTGGACAGTGTCTCTAATGCTTTAATCTTTCCGGGTATGCAGAGACTGCAGGTCTTTGAAGACGGCCAAACGAGAATCGGGGGAACCACAGATATTCTGGGTCACTGAAACTACTAAAGACTAAGGTAAAGAGACATGCAGAACAACTCATGGATCTTTCTGGAAACATCACAGCGGCGTAGCAAGATGCACCTGATGTCAAACAATTCCTATTGTTTGGGCCATTGTTTCTGTGCTAGAAACCAGAAGTTTACACACTGTAAAAAAAAAAAAAAAAGGCATAAGCATTTTTCTGAAATCTGAATAAACCTTTCCTGTCTTAGGTCTATTAGGATTACCAAAATGATTTCTATTTTCTAAATGCCAGAATGAGAGCGATCATTTTTTAGACATTGTTTCATTACTGTCTTGAAGGTCATACATTTTTGATAATATTTGATATCCTTTCCTGTAAATTTTATGAATTGGGTCAAACGTTTTGGACATCCTTCTAAAAGCTTCTCACAAAAGTTGCCAAGCACTTTGGACCATTCCTCCTGACAGAACTGGTGTCGCTGGGCCAAGTTTGTAGGCCGCCTTGCTCGCACACGCCTTTTCAGCTCTGCCCATAAATTTTCAATAGGATCAAGATCAGGGCTTTGTAACGGCCACTCCAAAATATTGACTTTGTAACCAGTTTGTCTGTATTCTTCGGGTAATTGTGCATTTGGAAGACCCATTTGCACCGAAGCTTCAACTTTCTTGCTGATGTCTTGAGATGTTGCTTCAGAAATTCATAATGATCTTCTCTCATGATGCTATCTATTTTGTAAAGTGCACCAGTCCCTCCTGCAGCAAAAAAAATAAATAAATAAAAATCCCACAACATGATGCTGCCACCCCCGTATTTCACAGTTTGGATGGTGTCCTGAGGCTGGAAGCTTCCCCCTTATTCCTCCTAATGTAACAATGGCCAAACAGTTAAATTTTAGCTGCATCAGACCATAGGACATGTCTCCAAATATGTATTTATTCGTACCTGTGTGCATTTGCAAACTGTAATCTGGGTTTTATGTGTTACTTTTGGAGTAACAGTTTCTTCCTGGCATAGTAGCCTTTCAGCCCATGTCGGTACATTACTTGTTTCACTGTGGATAATGACGCACTCTAGTTTCAGCCAAGATCTTCACAAGGTCTTTCTCTTTTGTTCTTGGGTCGGTGTACACATTCTGGACCAAAGCACATTCATCTCTGGGACACAAAACCCGTCTCCTCCCTGAGCGGTGTGACGGCTGGACATTCCCATGGCATTTATATTTTGTATAATTGTTTGAACAGATGAACGTGGGACCTTCAGGCATTTAGAAATCGTACCCAAGAGTATGTTACACCTTTGTGATACACAAAGAGGCATCCAAAAGGGTCTCAGGCCTATTTAGTCTAAGTGTAAGTTCTTCAGTGTTGAACATCATAAATACTGTCTGAATAGTCCAGATAGTAAGGAAGGGGTAGGAAAAGGAGCCTCTGTGCTTTCTGTCAAAGTTCCTTGAGCAAAGGGAGCTTGCGATGTTCCTCACTGGTGCCAAAGAGCCATAAAGAATCCCACAATCCTTTGCATGATGTGATGTATTATAAGCACTGCGCTAAACATTCGAAGAGAAGAGAAGAGCGCACTTTGTAGTTCTTTTTTTTTTTTTTTTTGGAAGGCCTACAAATCAGCTTAAATGTTTTCAATAAACCTATCAGAAGCTTCCAAAGACATGATACCAATATCTAGGCATTTCCAAATAGTTTAAAGGCATGGCGAACTTAGTGTATGTAAAAAAAACACATAGCTATGCTGTACATAGTGGGCTAGGTTGTCGCTGACCTCTCTTACGACAGACATATCAGTACTTTGAATGACTAAAACCCACTTTGGAGCTGCCCTGTTTGGCTAGCTGTTAGCTTTACTAACAGCTGTTAGCTTTACTAACAGCTAGCCAAAAACATCAGCAGTCATTTAGAGCCTATAAACTGGGATTCCTCTGATTGCTGTTTGCCATAGATAAGATTCTGACTACATCAAATTAAAAAAGAAATATCAAAGAAGCTTAAATGAATTTTAAAATTTGACAGTAAGTTTACATGAGATGCTCCACAAATGCTAGCTACCCTCACCGGTAGAGGTTTATACAAATACCTTTTGTAAAATAGTCATTGTAGATTCCGGTCTATCATTGATATTTAGGAATAATTTTAAGACTCTTCATTCTGTTGTTCCTATGTGGTAAAACAAAAAAAATATTGACACAAACGCAGAAGAAGATAGCTAGCTTCTGAATTACTAGCTAAGCAGTCAATGGGTTGCTAGCTTGTTGTTACTAATAGTACACCATAGTATTTTTTTTTAAATGATTGCTTAAGGGTCGGGGGATAGTTAGGGGATTTTTAAAGCTAAGATTATGAGCAGTCAGAATTTTATCTATAGCAAACATCAGTCAGAAGAATCCCATGTCACATTAATCACCAAGAGTCAGGGTAATCAGCCAGTCAACCTGAGGTCTTGGATGGTTTCCCACCTTCTGAATTAATTGAAACCTCAGAAATAGCCAAGTGTGTTAAATGAATGCTGCATTTTAAACTTTTACACAGCATGACTTTGCATTACATGGATGTTTACACTGAAGAAATAGTCTGTAAACCTTTGCAGGATGTTCTGCGTGTAGAGGATTTCAACTGTATCTAATTCTTAAATCTATCTTATCCAAAGGGGGTAAGTGTAAAAATCCAAACCACACTCTTGGTTTGAACTGGTATGGCATTTTGTAGCTTTTAAGTTGCTTTCTGTGTGTTTCTCTCAATCTTCAAACTGTGATTATCTGACATCTGTTTACTGCAGGAAGGTAGATACTGACCACTAGTAAGTATTCCACAAAACCTCCTTTCAGAAAGGACTCAGCAATCCTTTCAAAAACAAAACAGTCCTGGTAGAAAGAAAGTGCACCCTCTTTAAATTCAAGGGGCTTTATATGTTTTCTATGTATGTTTGTTTGCAAGTCAGACCATTTAGGCTTCCTTTTTTGATTAATAAATATAACATGGTGGAATATTTAATATGTTGTTTGCACTAATAATATATTGTAATCTTGATGTAAATATGGCAAAAAAAACACATTATTAAAAATGTAAATCTCGATAGTTCAGTGACAAAAGTGGGTAGAGTTTTACATTTATAATTTTATAAAACATGACGAAATTCCCAGAATTGGTGGCACACACTGCCCTGCCCTGCATTTAAACAAGAATATAATTAGCAGTATCTGCTGTCAAGATAATTGCATTGTATCATGGAACTTACCCACTAATCTCCTGCCTGGTGACTGACTGGCCAGCAGTGAATGTGCCGGAGTCAGCAGGATGGTGCCTTTGACTGCGATGAGGAGGCGTTTGGGCCTGCAGCACCTCTCCATATTGTTCTCTATCAGTGGCACAACAAAAAGTGGGCTCTAATGCAAAACGCAGCCAGGAGCAGCACCGACGTGCAGACAGCTAGGGCAGGTCAAAGGGGTGCCGCTGTGCAAAAGCTGACCAGTCACGCAAATCTCTTTTCTCCTCCTTTTTTTTTCTGTACATTTTTGGCCTCGTTCTGTTCGGATTTGTGCAAAACATGAGCAGCAGCAGCGAAGCCTGTCAGGCAGATATCCTGACAGCTGCAGCCTCAGAGGTGAGTTACTTGCGGAGATGCAACATCACTTAAAATGGGAATTATCTGCTAGGTTGAAAGGATTTTTTTTCCCCCCAAACTGTTGCAGACATTTGACTCTCAGAGAGAAACAAACGACCAGGAAAAAGAGGAAAAACTGATCCTCGCAGCGTGGCATAGCATGGTGAGAGAACGTTTAAATGACAAAACATGCACGAAGATTTCAATCAGTGTTATCTAATTATAGTCTTAAGAAGAACATGAAAGCTGAAAAGGTCTGTGGGAGTATGATACTATGTGCTCTGTTGTCGTTCTCTGAATCAAACATGTGGGTGTGTGGATTGAATATGTGTTAGTAATATTAATGCCTCTCTTTGGGATTGTTTTACATCTCTATTGTGATTGTGTCATGAAATTTTTGTTATTATTTAACGCTCAGTAATCGAACAATCCCACTTCTCCCTTTATGGCCACGAAACGTTCTGGGAACTTTTACCAGATCCTCCTTACGCGTGTACAGAATGGTCACGTACGCTAGCCTGTATATAAATCAGCAGCAAGACTCTTGCGATTATATATATATATATATATATATATATATATATATATATATATATATATATATATATATATATATATTATGATTATTATTAGGTATTTCTTGTTTTGTCTGCAGCAGCACAGCCTGCCTAAGAAGGACTCTGCAGCTCCAGGTCTTCCTCAGTCTTTCCTGGCCATGCAGAGGCGCTCCACCCAGGCCAGGAGGGCCCGCTCAGGCCCAATGGACCCCGGCAGGAGCCTCTTGATGAGCAGAGTGGGTATGAAAGGAGAAGGAGGGAGGGTGTGCTTGTTTTGGTTTGGTTGCTATCTCCCCCTGCTGGTAACATGTGGTACTGGTGCTCCTATCTGCATGCGTCTTCACTAGTAATGTTGCTGTATACAGAGTACAGCCACATGTAAAAACAAAAAAAAAATCTATTTCAGATGTATGTTTGCAGCTCTTAGGAAAAAATCATATGAAAGAAATAACAGGAGCATCATTTGCAATGTTTAGTTAAAAATTGTATTCAGTTATTGCTTGAATCACGTCAGTATAAAGTAGGTAGGTAGATAGGACTGGAAAATATAAGTTATTGAATTGATCCATAAGGTTTTATTTAATCATAAATAATGAACTTTTCAAAACATTTTACTCAACGCCTAAGAGATATTAGAGCTACCCAAACATACAGTGACTTGCAAAAGTATTCTTACCCTACCATCACATTATAACAAACCTCGATGTATATTATTGGGATCTTATGTGACAGACAGATACAGGTTACATGATTTCCAAAGGCTTTCTTTTAACAGTGGCTAACTTCTCGTTTCTGATTACGAAGAACAGACTTGTCGGGTACAGGAGTACCGTAATAGTTTTGCTCCCACCTGAGCTTACGGTTCTCTGCAGCTCCTCCATTGACAGAGTCTCGGTTTACTGTCCATGTTTTGGTGGATTTAAGGACAGTGTTTTCACGGTATCAAAGTAAAGTATGCTGAATAGAAATGTGTATTTTTACTTGGCAAAATTTTAAATCAGATTTAGTTTTTCTGTCGCACAGACATGGATTTAATAAATTGTCAGAACGTTCTTTTGCTTTTACTGGTCATCAAATGTCCACTGGTCACAAATCCAGCATTAACTCCTCACTCTTCCCTGCTTTTCATCTTTAAAATCTACAGGAGATTAAAGGTTTATTTCAAAAACGAGTACTAGTCTTAGGGGGGAAAAAAATCATAGAATCTATTATGCAGTACATTACATTTATTTAAATTACAACTATGTTGTGCTATAGGAGCAATCAGGAGTGACAATTAGTCCCACTTTAGTGATTTCTTCCATTTATAGAAGAAAACCTGCGTGGGTTCACGTGACCAAAGGTTTGTTGGCTTCAGGACCCTGTGAACTCTGACCCCATGCTCACGCTGCGGAGGCGCTGCGGCTCCATGTAAGACGGCACGGTGAGGAGGGGCATTTTGCTCCCGGCGAATGGTTTGGGAGTGCCGGGCGTGGCCCTGGGGTGGCTGATGGCTGGCTGGGAGCTGCAGTGCTCCAGACTGGACTGGCCAGCCGGGGGAAACAGGAAAGCAGGGAGGTGGTGGGGTGTGACGGGGACGGCAGAGGCAGGGCGAGCTGACGTCTCTCTGGAGGACCGAGGCGGAGGGGGAAGCAGTGACACCGGCTCTCTGCAGGTCTCCTCTGGCTCGGCTTTAGCTCCGTCTTCATCCCTCTGGCCCCCTTTGACTCTCCTTACATCCCTGCTCTCGCTGGATGATGCGTCTCCTCCTCGTCTTTCCTGCTCCTCCCCAAACCGGACGTCCACCAGAGGCGTCCTGGTACTCTTCTCCTCCCTGAAGCTGCACACGGTGCTCTGTGGGTCCTGGCCCAGCCCCGACGGCAGCGACCCTCCTTTACCAATTTTACAACTCTTGTCCTCGTCCTCCTCCTCCTCGTCGCTGCTGCATCTGTCAATGCTGGGCGAGTGGTACAGCCTCTGCAGCTGAGCCGAGGTGCGGCGGAGAGCTCCTCCCATGAAGCCGGTGGGGGACGGGGCCGCGTTGAGGAGGCGGTTAAACAGGGCCATGTTGGGGTGGCGAGTGCCTGGTTCCTCCAGGTTCTCAGCAATGTCCTCCAACGGCTGGAAGTGCATCTCCTCCTTTGGGATCCTGCCAAGAGAAGTCAAGATTGTTTCTAAAGTTTCATCTGAGGAACGATTTCAACTTTTTTTCTCAAACCTAGAGGGAGAAATGAGGAGGATTCTCCCTCGGGCTGTCAATGTCCCAAAGAGGGGGGGGACACACGGGAGGAAAAAGGCAGAGAGAAACTCACGCCATGTCAAAGGTGGAGCCCTGAAAGGAGGGTTTGCGGAGGACAAAGAGCGTAGCTGCCGTGTAGGGCGGTCGGGGATTGGAGTCGTTCCAGTAGCGGTCTCGCTCCATCATCGGCAGATCTCCATACATCTCGTCCACGGCCATCATGGACACCTGCACAGGAAATGTAAGACAGAGTACCTGGAGAAAACATTCGAACGTAACTCAATGTCATTCCAAAAAAATGTAAAACACAAAGCAACTGGACTTGTTTTGATCACTGATCAATTTGATCAAAAACATCGTTCCTTTAAGCCAAGCCAATAACGACCCTAACGACTCCTCGTTACAGAGGAGTGGACCAGTTTCGGTCCAATCTGCTGGCTTAATGTCTTTAACGACCGCCCATTACTAAGGGGGGGACCTGTTTCTGTTTAATTTGCATGTTATCTAAGCCATTACAGGCCTTTGTTGGGCAATGGTATAAAGCTTGTTACTCATCATTACTCCAGACATTTTGAATTGAAAAAGCTTCCGGGAGAGGAAGCGAAACGTCTTCAACTACGGAAAACAAGTTGTTTTTTACTTTTTTTGGAATGAACATGACCTGGATGACTGAGAATCTTCACCAGCATACGTAACTCAATGTCCACAAAGCTTAAGACAATGAATTATACGCTTCAGAGTCGCATTATAGAAGTAGATACAGTGCCTTGCTAAGTTATAAAGGACTTTTTCACATTATATCACATTAAAACCCCAAGGTTCAAAGTATTTCATAGAGATTTTATGTGATGGACCAAGTAAAACAAAACTAGTGTGACATTGTGTGAGGTAAAATCGATTCACGGTTTTAAACATTCTGTGAAAACAAACTCTGAAAAGTGTGTTGTGCATTTGTATTCAACCCATTTACTCTCATATTCCTGAATAAAATCCTATGAGCCCAGTAACATTCAGAAATGTTAGGCCACGCCAAATGTAGTCTACCTCGTGTGTTTTATGATGTCAGTATAGAAAAACTGGAAAATTGATGTTTAGAGATACTTTCCATCCAGTTCGGACAGAGTTGTTTTGCAAAGGAAAGCAAATATTTCAGTATCTTGATGTGAAAAGCTGGCGGAGACGTACCACAAAAGATGTATAGTTATAGTTGCAGCGAAAATTGCTTCTACAAAGTATCGACTCCAGGCGGGTGAATGCAGCTAAACATGGCACACTTTCAGATTTCTATTTACATATACATTCGAAAACCAAGTGTCATTTTCCTTCCATTGCGCAATTAAGTGTTACTTTATGATGTTTGGGTTTTTTCTTTACCTAAAACCTCAATAAACAAAAGCTGAAAAAGTCAGAGGGGCCTAAATAGTTACGTAAGGCACTGAATAAACCGCCGGCCTAAAAACCTCACAAAGAAAACTGAAGATCAAAAACATCAAGTTTAAAAAAAAAAAAAAACCTGAAAGTTTCTGTCGATCAGCCAGTTGCTCTCAAAATCATCATCATCTTCACCGAAAGGGTTGATCAGCTGCTCTGCAACCTTCAACAGTAACAAGAAAAGCGTCTAAACTTTCTTTCTGCAGACATCAGAACAGAGCGAACATGGAGGGAGCCTCACTCTGACCTTGAGCCACCCGGCGTAAAAGAAGAACTGCAGCAGCGTGAAGATGGGCACATAGACGTCCAGGTCATGACCCGGGTAACCCTGGCTGGGGTCCAGGAACTGCCGGCCGATCAGACACACCAGGAAAAAGCTGTAGACTGCCAGAGTCACCACCTGAGAGACATACCGGTGCATCTGATCAGTGTCAATGCAATGGTTTGATTTACCATTACTGCCTTTTACAGGCATTTTTCAGACTTGTTTTTTTTTTATTTGGATCATTTTCATATTTTATTTTAACAAAATTAATCATTTTAATTAGTTACTTTACTGGTTTGTATGAATTATGCAGCATTAAAGTAAATCCTTGTTTTAATTTCTGCAAGGACCCTTCTGTTTGTTTTTTCGAGGCGCCCTCTAGTGGCCGCTGGTGGTAATTCTTGTGAGCTGACCTCTGTTTAAACCAGGGAAGAAATCACATATTTAACTACTACAGCAAAAATAATTAAACGTATGCTATGCTGCTGAAATTGAAACAGAAATATTTTACAGAATTTTGATTAAAGTTTTTTTATTTTTTTAAGGTCAGAAAATGGACAGAAAATCCCTTTGAATACCAACAGGTTAGTCATTGTAACGTGACAAAATGAGAAAAAAAGGTTCCAGAGTTATGAATGCTTTCGTAAGGTCCCGAAACCGAAACTCCCCAATGAAAATACCTAGCGTGTGCTAGGACGCAAATTTTACCAAGTCTGTGAATGATTTTTACCTGAGTGTACACGAGGGGCACGCTGATCATGTCATAATGAAACAGCATGCTGCACTTCCCTCTGAAACCGTTCAGTTCCTGTCCACACACAGACAGAGAGACAGCAGTTTACCACAATCTAAATCTCCATTTAAAATATATATATATATATAAAAAAAAAAAAGAAGAAACTCATTAGCCGGCCTGTACGACCGTCTCCACATGTTCTGGCTTTGCCGCACCTCCAGGAGAAGCTTGAGCGTGTGATCATCTTTGATCCTGCCCTCGCTGCGAGCCACAGCAGCCAGGTTGGTGAACCAGACACACGGGATCCAGTATTTGTTGTAAGGAGAGTGAAGACCCTCAAACTTCTTTCGCTCATCTCTTGTCATAAATCCTGCACAGAAAACAACAGAGCCATCGATCATTGGATCGTATCCCTTGTTTCAATAATGAGGAAAACTATATACAATGCGGTGCAAAAGTGTTTTTCAAACCAATCCTAACTCCTTTATATTTTTACTCTTAAATAATCGGAGTTTGCACCAACACTTTTTCCAGCCAACGATTCACCTTGTTTTTTTTTACACCTACAAGTACAGACACAGCATTCCTATGTAGGCCACTGAAACTTTTAAAGGTCACCTTTATAGGAGATATATATAACCATAAAAAAGTCATATTTAGATGCCACTTGATTGGCTTCTGGACCTGTTAATACAGAAAATCATTCTAGGCTTTAAATATGATAGGTTAGCCCAGACACTTACACAAATATAAGCTTACATATAAAAGTTTATATAATATAATAAGCTTGAGACCTAATAAAAGCTTCAA
This sequence comes from Fundulus heteroclitus, assembly GCF_011125445.2. Taxonomy (NCBI): domain Eukaryota; kingdom Metazoa; phylum Chordata; class Actinopteri; order Cyprinodontiformes; family Fundulidae; genus Fundulus; species Fundulus heteroclitus. The sequence continues at coordinate 22,330,056 of NC_046365.1, read as the reverse complement.
AATTCAGCGGAGAGTCCAAAACACCCAGAGATTGACTCCTTCTACTCTTGTGTTTACTTCTTATCAATTACCACAGTAAAATTATTGACTTTGCCTCTTACAACCAAAAACACTGAGATGTTTTCAGAGCATCTCTAAGACAGGTAATGATTCTTTAACCAATGTGAAACTTTGCGTAATCAGCACCCCTGCATGCTCCTTTGGAGGTTTTGTAGTGATGTGTATGACATCCTGATCAGCACCAATTGGTATAGGACATCTTTGGTGCATCCAGGTATTTAATTAACAGAAAAGCAGAGGAGCAGTGATCCTAAAACGCAACCCTGCGGTACACCCATTGCTATTGCTTTGAAAAAAAAAAAAAAAAATCAGTTTTGTTCTGTGAACACATTCTGTCCATATGACTAAAGCAAACATGCATTTTGATACTGAGGAGAATATCTTAATAAAGATTTTAAGCAACATTGGAAGTAGAGGAGATCCACCCATTGGCCAGCACAGGCCGGTTACCATGGAGACTGAACGCAGGCTGGTGGGCAGGTATTGATGACCAAGAGGTAGAGTTGTGATAATTGATGCTCCTCACCGAAGTGATGTTGATCTCCCTTTCATCTAAAAGACTAATTCATCAAAACCGTTTCAAGATCCAAATTTTTCTTAAGTTTTTATATATAAAAAAGGGCAGAAAAAACATGTTGGATTCATTTTTTTTTTTTTTTTTACAATCACTAAATCTCAAAGTGATGTTAATGTGCGTTTCAGTCTGAAACACCACTGACCCGCCGTCTGGTCATCTGTATTAAAAAAAAAATCCCTAACCTGCTCTACCTGGTGCTAGTCATGCGAGCAATGGGTGAAAAAGCAGAAATATGCGTCGCCTAACGGACCCCACCATTCCTGTTGCCCCACTCTCACCGGCCTCCACCACGTGGTCCATGGTGGGGAAGCGCTTGAAGACGGCGGTGCTGACGGAGCGGAGGATGAGCAGGGCCGAGAGGCTGGCGTAGCGCATCATGGTGCGTCTCAGCAAGCGGCCTCGCTCGTCGTTCCCCTGGAGGCCCCCGGACAGGACGCACATGAGCCTGTCGGGCAGCGGGATGCTGGTGTACTGACTCCACCAGCGGTTCACCACCAGGGTCACGTAGAAACCTGGAAACCACAGCAGCACAGATGTTTATCCCTGTAGGAATGCCATAGGCTAAAAACAGAACTAGAAGTAAGTAAAATGTTCTGAAAATTAGAGTATTTGTCCTTGATTTGAGCAGGTAAATAAGATGATTTGCCAATGGAATAAGATTTTTGCACTTAAAATAGGAACAATGTATCTCAATCATCTTATTTCAAGTGCAGGATGTCTAATTATCTTACTCTAGGGGTCAAAATGCTCATTCCATTGGCAGATAATCGTATTTACTTGCTCAAATCAAGGACAAATGCACTAATTTCAAGAAATTTGTACTTACTTTTAGTTCCCTTTTTGCAGTGAGAGCGATTTCAAACGGCACTTCTATTTTTTTAACGGTTCACTGTAGTTCTCCCACTTTGCTAAATGCTTGCATAAATTGTTCAAAAAGGAGCAGGTATAAGGAAAACACGAATAATTTCCTATTCCTGTCATAAACCTCAACATGCAATCATTCAAGTCTCCACACACCAGTTAAACCCTTAAAGGGGACACATCATGCAAAATTAAATTTTTAAAGTCCTTAAATAGGTGTTGGATGTGAGAATCCATCCAAACTTTATAGGCTTTTTAAAGGGCCTCCTGAATGTCAAGCCATTTGCGTATGATGGTCTACTGAATGATTTAAGTGTAAAAAGGACCATTTACACATTATTAACATCAATAATAATTATTATTGCCCTTTCACCCACCCATCCGGTATTTTATACAGGATTGACCCACTTTATGTACTATTCTAATTGCTTTTTTTGTGGTGTATACAGTGGCTTGTGTTGTATGTATTATCAAAACAACATTAAATCACAGTATGCAAACGCACTTTTAGATATCTCTTGTGATCTGATGAAGCTAAAATTTAAGTGTTTCGACAGGACGGCAATTGCTACAGTAAGGAGGAGCAATGAAGTACAGGGGTGGCAGTATCATTTTGAGTACTTATGTATTCAGTTACTGCCTAATGCATCACCATTTAAGGAGTATTCAAAGTGACCTAAATAACACGAGTGAAATGGGAAAACAAGTCAAACAGATTCATTTCGGACTAAACCCGCACCCTATTCCTGTGTATTCATCATGCAAATGTCAAGTGTCACTCAATTAAGATTCTCTGATTAATAAAGTGAGTGTACCTTGATTAACTGTAAGCTTCAATACATCCTTGTACTCACGAATAACTCATTCATCAAGTTTTACTCAACGACCTTGACATTTCCAGCATCGTCAATCAGCTCTACAACTCAATCATGAAAGGCCATCTGCTCCCCGCAGTTCTAGGTCCTGTGTCATGCTGCTGGAGGCTCACATAAAGGTAACCCCACACTGCAAAAAGGGAACTAAAAGCAAGTAAAATTGTCTTGAAATTTGTATATTTTTCCTTGATTTGAGCAGCTAAATAAGACTATTTGCCAATGGAATGAGTATTTTTTTTACCCCTAAAATAAGATTATTAGCTATCACGCACTTGAAATAAGATGATTGAGATTAATTGTTACTATTATGAGTGTAAAAATCTTATTCCATTAGCAAATAGTCTTATTTACCTGCTCAACTCAAGGGAAGATACACTAATTTCAAGAAAATCTTACTTACTTTCAGTTCCCTTTTTGCAGTGCAGGTATGAAAAGGGCCTAAAGATCATAAAGGCTTACCCAGCACAAAGGACATGGGGATGAGACTGGCATAGCGGTTGCAGTAAATTGCCAGCTTTTCAAAATACCTCTTCTGGTCATCATAGAGGAAAAATCTGAAACGGTAAAATAAATCCAGAGTATATTACGTAAGGCATCATTGGAAATGACGATTATATCTGCAGTTGCAGTCAAAGGCATGACTGTTACATCAATGTGGGCCTTAAAAGGCTTTCTTTGACGGCTCCGTTTTCATTGCGGAGTAATTTTAAACACAAAACCTCGAGAATCTTAATTGTCACCATAATAAAAGTTGGACGAGGCAGTCATGAATGTATTGGGCACACAAGCTTGAATTCACAAGGGAGAAACTAGGCCTGGCTTTGAAGCAAATGTTCGCCTGCTTCACCCGTTACAAAGCCCGTTTTGGCTTGGTGCTCCTATCAGGCGTTCGTGTTGGACCGTGTTGGTACAGCAATCTGTAAAGGTTTCCACCATCTAGCTGTGGAGTTGGAGAACTTGTGCGTGGTTCTCCAGGTTCCTAAACCCATCTACGCTTTGCAGTAAAAACCAGTTTCATTAGCAGTAAAACAGACGGACAGAAGGCGCTAACCCCACCATGCTTGGAGGTATCTCAGTCCACGGTGAAGGAAAACTAGCCTATGCCAGGATCCCTGGTGCTTCCTGCTTCAGTTCAGATTTTTCATCTATTTTTTCAGTTTCCTTTAATCTGGAGGTCACTGTTTTGGTCTTCCAGGTCTTGGCGAAGTGGCGACACCTCTGAAAAATCTGTACTCACACAATCATATCATTGATAATTTGGGGGAATCCGGAGTTGCTTGGAAGTGCCTCTTAGAAGACCGCTGTGTAGAATTTACAATTCTCCTGATTAGATCTTTTCTGGTCTTCTTGGCTTTTCCCATTAATATACGTTTGCTTGATCCGGTGAGTGCTGTCAACCAAATCCCTCTCATGATGTCGTAGAGAACCCACCAACTGAACTGAAGACCTTCACGGGCACCAACTAACATGAAGTGATTCGGCCTTGTCCAGTTAAACGACGCTCTCAACACCTCTGCAAAACTTAAAGGACTTGGGTTGACACATTTGGCCAGCTTGCATAATTCTGATCAGAAAAAAGACTGCAATAGATTTATACTTGACCAATTAATTTTTGCTTTAAAAACCAAATGAAGCCTGAAATTCATGCCCTTGATGAGTGAGTGTGTGTGTAAACTAGCGAGCGCAGCAGTTTCGGCCTCACCTGTAAGTGATGCTGATGGCTGTGTACATGGCAAAGAAAGCCAGGAACTCTTTGTAAAGCACCTTGTAGATGCTGCCTTTCCAGGCCAGGAGCAGTTTGGAAAAGCCACAGAATCGGGCGTTAGCGACTCTGGCGGTGTAGGTGACCGTCATTAGTAGCCGAGGGCTTCCAGGCTTCCAGAGTGAAGTTGCTGTATGGGAAAAGGAATGAAGTTTTTTTTCTAAATTCAATCAGTTTTTGTTGTTCCCATCTGGGTTCCTATGCAGTGGGGAAAACTATGACATTTTAATCCAGTATTTTTAAGGGTCTGGAAGGGTGTAGCCAAAAGTAAATCAGAGTATGGAGAAATATTTACATGCTATCCTTTATCTCCTATTCCATTCTACAAAACAAGTGTCCTTTCCACCTTTGGGTCCTTTCATCTGCATTTTCTTCCCTCTAGCTTCCTTCATTCCTTCCTTGTTTACACCATCTAACCCCTTTATTTTATTTCCTTCCTTCCCTACCTTTCCACCATACCTAGTGTTTCATACCCCACCTCCTTCCCTGTTACCCTTCTCTCTTCCTTTATCCTTGTCACCTTCTTTCTGTCCTTCCTTCATCATCTCCTTTGCCTCTTTTCCTACCGTTTCCTCCTTCACACCTTGCTTCTGTTTTTTTTTCCTTTCTTTCCCGATATTAATACGATCCGTTGGTGATGCATTTATGCAAAACCTAAAACTTTGTACTTTAATGAAAATGCAAAGGATTGAGACTATGGGAAACATAAGGATTCTCGTGTACAAATGTGTGGGAACCCATTTCTCACGAAACAGTTATTTATTCTCGACAAATTAAGTGTATATATTTTCAAATAATTTTTAGTCTTTCCAAAAGAAAATGAAACCTTAAAAAAATTTAATGGGCCTGAAAACAAAATCACAATTAGACAACAACAAAAAATACCAAACAGAGATCACCCTTAAAACCTCTTCACAAATTAAGATTGTTTTTGATGAGATTATGATGTTGAACTAAATGCATCCTCCTCCTACCTTTCGTCCAGCTGATCTCACTGCATCTCCCGTGCGTAATTGGCACCGCTGGAGAAGCGATCGCCTTCGCTGCGTCCCGCTCCGCGCTGCGCACTGGCGCTCTTCTCTCAAGGAGCTCGCAGCCCCGCTAAAGATCCTCTGGCGTCAGCCGCGTTAACCCTTGTCGGCTGCGCGGTAATAATCCTCGGCGGGGTCCAGTGGCCTGTGCGCCCCCGGGGTAAATCCCTTCCAACAAAACAAAGAGGAGGGGGAGGCGGCGGCTCGTTAGCGCGGCCCCCGACCGGGAGAGCGATGCCCGGTGATGGACCACAAGCGACAGGCCGCAGCGCCGGGGCCGCAGGAGGAGCGCGCAGAACCGGCCAGTCCACGCAGGGGAATTTAGAAAACAGCAGCAAGCGGACCATGCACACTTTGGCGCTCAGTAAAACGACAACAACCAACTTCCTGGTTGGTTATGAATAAGATTTTAAACATTTTGGGTTCATTTTTGCATGCGTTTTACTTGAACTTTGGAGTGGTAGTAAAAAAAAAAAAGAAGCAAAACCTCTGAAAAGTGTTGCACGCATATAGTCAGTCTCTTTATCTCTGCTGCCACTAAACACAACCCAGTGCAGCAAATTTCCTTCATAAGTAATAATCAATACCCACTTTAAATGGCTCTAAAGAGATTATCAATATTGCGCAAGGAAAAGGCAAAAACAAAGACCAGGGACAACTTTTGCTGAGTAAAGTTCGTTTTAATTCACAATTGGAATATAATTTAAATAAAATCTATAGAAAACAGATTCTTCAAGCAGAGACAGAGAAAACAAATGAAGTGTTTTGAACAGACGGAAGTATTGACCTTTTAAATACCTCTATATTCCGGTTAGGGGGGAGCTTTAAAATCAAACCAGAGCCTTAATTTCATTCACGGCGGCGGGGAAGCGTACAATCATCAGCTCAAGACTTCACCGTGACACGATCACGTCAGTCACACTTTAAATAAAGACATCAGGATAGTTACCCCCTCATTCCTCAGTGAACAACGTTTGAGAGAGATGCATCTATGAAGGAGAAGCTGGAGGGACATTTTCCAGCCTCAACTTACTGAAAAATAATCACACTTTGGTCTTAGAAAACATGGATCTTAAAATGACTCTTGCATTACCCTAATTGAACGACGCCAGACAGTAAATGCAGCATTCTTAGTCTCTCTTTATTGGAACCAAAACAATGTTAAAGAACTAAAACGATCATATTTTATTAATTTTTTTAACCATTTCCAGCAGCCTGCCGTTCAACTCTGAATTAGTGGTAAATCTAGATGAGACAGAGGAGCACGCGACAGACAGGATTTGGTTGCACTTTTAGTCAAAAACCTCAATCTGGAGAAAGGACACGAGCACCGAATCGCACAGACTCACACAGACGGATAGGAGGAGCTGACGTCAACCGTCTGAAGTCCGTTAAAAACCCACAGAACGGTCACAGGAAACGGTGAGAACCGGGTCCGTGTGCAGTGAGAACGATATGAGCACACCGGAACATAAACGGAGGCTTAGACTGCTTATACAAACCATCTCATCTCACGATACAGCAGGCTGTGTGTGTGTGTGTGTGTGTGTGTGTGTGTGTGTGTGTGTTAATCAGCTCCCCTTCACTTTGGGAATGAGTGTGTGTGTCTTGATGTAGCGGTGTTCTGCTCCAGAGGACAGAGTGGGTCATTATGAGGCTGTAGCTGCAGGATTTAAGACCGGTCGGGGTGGGGAAAACTCAGAGGAGTACGCAGCTCAGACTGCTGAGGTTGTTTTGTCTACAGACGGCGGGAAGGGGGGGGGGGCAGATAAGAAGAGGTCCAACAAGTGGGGAAATCACTTGTTTGGGGGCTTGTATGGTTCCAGGAGCTGCTTGGAGAAAGTGTTGACCTTGTCGGCACCTCGGACTTCATGAGGCAGCAGCGGTAACTTAACTATGTGGAAATCTTCGTAAAGGTCCTCCATCTGCAGAGAGACGAGGCAAACCGACGATGAACACATGAGAGGGAAAAAAACGGCAATCATTGCTTTAAAACGCAGAACAATTAGACGTCTTAAACTCTGACAATCAGTAATCCAGATGTTCTCAAATGTTTTTTGTGAACAGACCAGACAGCAGGGGGTGCTGTGGTCACATTTAGAAGGATTTAGAAGGCCTCTATTTTCTGGATATAAGGAGGCAACACTGTACTTTTTTTTTGTTTTTTGCACTAACCTGCAATAACTACACACCCCACTATTTGAGAAGCACAGCCCTTAAGTCTGCTTCATTTCTACAGATACACTGATTGACATTTCCACACTTGTTCCTTGCTGTACAGCTGTTCATGTTGTATTGTCGTCCATAGCGGGCTCCTTTAACGGTGAAGGAGCATCTTCAGCGTACCAGCCCTCCAGACCACTCGGGTCTTCTGGCTGTAATGTTTTCTTTCCCATATTCAGCACATGTTACTGAAAAGTGCTTTATAAATAAACTTGCCTTGCATTTATTTGATTATGAGTTGAACACATGACTCATCAGGCCTAAATATTCACAGCATCTGAACGGGATGTTTTTTCAGAAAGGTGGGAAATCTAACATCTGAGCAGGAGCTGAGGGATGCATCACTCCCTGCATATCAATTTTAATAATTAAAACTCTTCTGAGGGGAAAAAAATTACACTTTATGTGATTATTAACAACATTTCTGAAATTATGAACATCATGGGGAATGAATGAATATATTTGTTTCTACATCTTTCATTATGGTTTTTGAACCACTTTTGAGCGCTCTGACAATGATTAAACAGGAATTTGGTGCGTTAGTTTGAATTTTGAGGGAGATTATCCCCAATCCAAACTGTACAAACAGGTTTAAATGTATAAACATGTGTCCACTAGTATTTGCACTTTTTACAGCCCAACAGCATGAGAGCTTTGAGCCGTGGTGCTTCCTGGATTGTCCCTGAACATCTGCAGCCCAACTAAAAACGTTCCCCATGTAAAAAAAAGTCAGTTCCATGCCAGGAAACCAACCAATTCATATGATCGCCTCCATTTCTGTTAAAATGGTGAGATGTGCGTGTGATCTTTAATTAATTAAGACTAAATCCCCACTAAAGTCATCATTCAACCAAAATGTAATGTTAAGGTTCATTAAAGTTTTCAGTTGAATCCTTCCACTTTAGCAAAAGCAACAGCTAAAATTTAACAAAATAAAAGCAGAAATGAATGATTATCATTCATGCTGACTACACTGCTAAAAAGGGAACTCAAAGTAAGTAAAATCTTCTTGAAATTAGTGTATTTTTCCTTGATTTGAGCAGGTAAATAAGACTAATTACCAATGGAATAAGATTTCTGCACTTAAAATAGGAACAATTCATCTCCATCATCTTATTTCAAGTGCAGTTTATCTAATTATCTGATTTTATGGGTAAAAATACTCATTCCATTGGCAAATGGTCTTATTTAGCAGTGTAGCAGTCTGTAACTACAGACGTCGCTCAGATTGTGTTTTCTGAATCGTCCGTTAGCAACAAAGAGCCTGAAGATCCGTCGAATGACCCAGAGGCCAGAGCTTAGTGACTTAAAGAAAAGATTTTAGAAGAAAAATAAATAAATGAATAAATCTCCAAAAGCCAACTTAGATCACTTGCCTGGTCTAGATATTTGGACTGAATTTTGTGACGGGCTTCACACATTTTACAAGGCTTCTCTGCCTCGGGGAAAACCAGCTGGTTGACGATGATGTTGTGCGTGTCGATGCGACACTTGGCCAGTTCCTGGATCAGCCGCTCCGTCTCGTAGAGCGACAGGAACTCAGCGATGCACACACAGATGAAGGTGGTCTGCTCCTGGACCACGGGGGCAGGGGAGAGAGCAGAAGAGTTAGAAAACTGCTCGTCAGCTCGCCAAGAGTGCCATCAAGAAAAGCGAGACACCTACAGGATCTTTGAACTGCTCACTAACGGAGCGAATCACTGGTAGCGTTTCCTCCAGCTTGGACGCCAGCTGGTCTGCATTCATGTCACCCAGACCCAGCATGTTACACATCTAGGAAGAAGAGAAAAAAAGGAGAGATGTTATTAAGTCACAGTTGTTTACTCATACAGCCATTTAAACCATGGTGGATAGAAACAAAGAACAGGTCAACCGGTCCCTCCTCACCTGAGAGATGAAGGGGCTGATCTGGTTCTTGATTTTCATGAGGCGACCCAGCCCTCGCTCCACGATGGTTGGGAAGTTGAGCAGACGCAGCGTGTGGCCAGTGGGTGCGGTGTCAAACACCACGACTGAGAAGTTCATACCTTTCACTAACCTGTCGGACAGGTAATTAGTCACAATGACTTAATATCCCATTAGACACATTTACGTTTAGTCATCATCAGTACTAGACAAAAAAAAAAACAGGATCTGGCCGAGCAGATCTTTCCATTTCTCACCTCATGACCTCTGCGTAGCTCATGGCCTCATCGATGCCAGGGAAAGCACTCATCGCTTCCTGCATCATTTTCTTGCCCATACTGAGCATATTGTCCTCCTCAAAGAACTCGTCGGGCAGTTCTGCCACGCCCAAGCTCGGGTCGATCTCCTGTTCAAAACAAATATGCCAGACGAAGAAATTATACAAACGGCCTGTTTTTGATCCTGCCTTCCCGTTTGATAAGTAACAGGAAACTCCTGTAGGTCCAACAGCCCTCATGATGCTGACAACTATTGCAGCAAAAAAAAAAGAAGAAGCTTTCTAAAACCAGGATAAATGAAGCCCTTTGTGGTTTTCTTAATGGCTGTGTCCAGTTTCCAAATGTCGGATCAGATGAGATATTTCAACAACAGCGTCATAGAGCCAAAAAAAATTAATAGATGAAGTAATAAGCTTGAGCGTCTTTAAATAAAAAAGTTATATCACTGGAAAAACACCAATTTCCTCCAATAAATATGAAAGATGTAAACTGGATTCAATAGACTACCTTGAATAATTACAATAATAAATAACTGGAATTTAAGTTCTATAGCTCACTGCACCAGTATAAATTCAACTTCCCAATGTTGTTTTCCTCTCGTCACACAAATAGAGCTGTACAGAAAATATACCAATCACCCACTGAATATTGCGTGTTGCGCTAAAAACATAACTTGTACCCACAAGAACCCAACTAGGTTGGACATAATTTAAAAGTACCAACTATTTCTAATACTGTATTTTTCAGCGCACTTAAAAGTGTGCACATGTGGTACAATGCGCTCAGAAATCTGTTAAAATGTGTAAGTACAGCTTTGGTTTGCAACAAAGCCCCTGCGCTCAATGGATATTCTGAGCACCACCTGATCGGACCCCTGAGCTGTCTACAAGACTGCTTGCATTGCTGTAAGGCAGCCCGCGCCCAGAGTATGCGTTAGCAATAATAAGCCTAGTAAGTTAATTCAATATAAAAGTTATGTTTATTTTGGTCTTATGTTAGAAACAGAGCAGTGTAGTCCAACTACTCTGTCCTCCCGACAGAGACGGATAGCTCCCTCTCTCAGGAGAGAGCGGTGTACGTAGAGGGGTGATATTACACACTTGAGAAGAATATTTATGCGTCTTATGGTCCGAAAAACACGGTATATTAGATTTCTTGATTCGTGATGACTCACCATTGCAAAGAGGTTGTCATAGCCCTTGACTTTAGTAGGCACCTTCGAGAACTTCTGGTCAAAAGCATCAGAGATGTTATGGGCGGGATCTGTGGATATGATGAGGACGCTCTCCCTGACGGCAGCCAGCTGGACAGCCAAACTGCAGCTAAACGCACAGAGAGGGAAGATCAAATCTGTCAGACACTTATTTTTTTTTTTTTTTTTACATAATTTTAGGGAATGTGAAGAAATATTTAAGACAGATGGCATTAAAAAAAAAAAAGAATATACATCGGAAATCTTTATGTTTAACAGGCTACTGGTTTGTCAACATAACCATTTGCTCTCAAACCATCATCACTGCTTCAGTCCTACTTCGAAGCACAAACGTAGCACAAGGTTACGGATTAGGGCTGCACAATATACCGCAAATATAGAGTTATCGCAACATTACTGTACGAAGGATCAGCACGGCAAAGATCTGGCTTGACTGCGATAAATATCAATCACGCAAGTATCATATATTCAGACTCTGAGGCAGTTTACTTCAGCAGAACACGATTTAGGAATAAACGTTATGGATAAATAATCTGCCATCATCACCGTTTCATTGTTAAAAAAAAGAAGAAAAAAACAAAACAATCGAATGAGCTTTGATGGCTTCAGTCATTTCCTTTTTCTTAAATTATTCCACAAATGTATAGATTATTTAGCACCTGAGCAACCACATACATCTGCTGAGAGACCGGACAGCTTACTCTTACTCCTGAGAGAAAGTTTCCTTTTTTTCTACAAGCAACTTTTCTTTTCTTTCACTGCATAAACAGCAAATATAGCCGGAAAATATCCAAATAAGGAATTAAATTGTTTCAGTAGCTTGAAAGGCTGGACACTATCGGAGGTCTATGCTTGCACTGACTCCAAAGCAGGCAGCCATTGGGGTTAGAAAGTGTTTATTTACGTTTTCTTATCAAGCTACCTAACGACACACTGACATGTTTTCCCTGTTGTGGTGCAGCTCTAGCATGCAGAATAAATAGTAAACTGCCTTCTGGGCCATCTTAATTTAAAGCGATCACACTCAGCCCTGTTGGATGTTGGGACATTACATTTTTATATGAATACACAAAGTCGATGTGGGAATGTTAATGCAGCCATTCGGGTAGCATCTGTTCCTTATAAGAAGACGAATCAAAGTGAAATCTGAGTCCTATCAAGCAAAGCGGTCAGTAATTTATAAACTTAAAAGTTTAAAATGGGAAAAGGTAAATTAGAAAAGAAAACAACGATTTTAACCTTAAGGATTTTTAAAGCCTACCTGCCTCATATCGAAACGACCTGCGCTTTGAGGCAGGTTCCGATTATTCTGTCATGTTTATCCCGTCCACACATATTAGCCTGGTGGCTAACATTTGTGTTTTTTTATGTCTCATTCAGTCGTCTGTTAGATTTAAAATGCTGCTTCAACTAAGGTATAGCAGATAAATACCGGGCTACAAGGAGTAAAGGGGGTCCGGAGACGAGAAAGTCAAGGCAGAAATGTATAAAGAGCACAAACTCATGAGCTGTTTCAGCTTGCTAATTTTAGCTGCTGACTGTGCTAGACAGTCTTTAACAGCCCGATAAAAGGCCGGGCAAGTTAAATTTACTGAGCAGAAAACACTCTAAGGGTGTTCTGATTAAGTTCAAACATTCCTATCAATAAAACTGACATAACATGTTTATTAAGTAATAAAAAAAACACATTAACGTCTATCAATAGCTAGCTTCAGGCAGCTATTTCAGCTAGCTCCAGTGGCTAGGAGCCTTTCCTTCGGCTAACCTGCAGGTGGTTTTCCCGACACCACCTTTCCCGCCGACGAAGATCCATTTCAGGGACCTCTGCTCGATTATGTTCTTCAGAGTCGGTTCTAAAGGCTCCACATCAGGCGCGTCTTCAAACTCGTCGTCCATTGCAGCGGCCATCTTGAATGTGTACAGTCACCCGTTCAACTGAGGTGGACTGCTGCGTTCAAGAGCCCCGGAATTCTGATTTATGAGCTCAAAAAACAATCAGGTATCGTTCTCTAAGGGTGGTAGCATATATGGAGGACCAAAACGGATATATATATATATATATATATATATATATATATATATATATATATATATATATATATATATATATATATATATATATATACACCATCATTATTTTGCACTGCCGACATTGAACTTTGCCTTTTTTTTTTTTTTGCACCATTATCTTTGCACTGTAAACATGGTTGAAACATTCTTCTGCACACTTTTTTAAACACAGTTTTTCTCCTGCACTGTTACATTCTAATCATGCTGCACTCTATATAGTAATGTTATTTTAAACTAGGAATATTTTGGGATGCTCAAAAGATATGAATTATGTTATTGTTTCTTATCAAAAGGTAAGGAAACAGACACAGACTAATTTACAGAGCAAACTGTTTTGTTTAAGATCAGCGCACCATATCAAGTTTAACATAACCTCAGATAATCTTGTTAGAATTTATTAATAAAATATAACCAATCTTTTTTCAGCAAAAAAAAAAAAAAAAGCAAATGGACCTTCAAGGGCTCTGTAAAAGTAGGCCTCAGCCACCCTAAAACAACTAAGGCCTCCAAACCTTCACTGCAGTTTAGCTAAATTTGTCAGTTATCCAATAGCTGTCATGTTTGCATCATGTCCTTACACCAAGCACAGTTATCAGCCCTTTGTTATGAAATGTCAAGACCCCTTTGTGAGCCCTGGTCCAGCAGTGGGACTCCAAATGCTGCATATCAGAATCAGCACAACGAAAGTTAAAGAATAGCAACTCTCAAAGGTAGTGCAAATAAATAAATAATAATAAATGAGTATATCTAAAAAAAAAAATACTCTTTACATCTTTAAAATGTTACATTTGATCTTTTTCTGGGTTTATATACCTTAATTCAGTTTTTTGTAATCAGATGCATTACGTCCAGTTGAAAAATCTGACTTAAGAGACTATTCTTAGGGTTCTTGGACCCGCTGTTTGTCTGGGGGGAGAGGGGGGTTCTTAAGCATCTGCGTAGCTTGCATTGCCTTGGGCTTGGGCTGGCTCTTCCAAACACCATTCCCAATAAAAAAAAAAAAAAAAAACACAGCAGTAAATAAGACGTATGTTGAAAAAAGGAAAAACCCTCTCTGTACCGCATTCTGTGTGCAGAAAGGATCGTTTTGTGCACACAACAAAAACAGTAGATCAGTACAAAGTGTGCAGAGATGATCCTGTACACACAATATGAAAATTAAACATTCCAGGAAAGCTGGAGCTTTATATAAATTCCAAATAAAAAATAAAGATACTCTTTCTTACTGTTTGTCGGAGTTGCGTTTATATGATAACCCGAGGAGCCAGCTTCAATTTATAAAGATCTAGGAAGAGCAGTGCTTGCAATCATCTAAAAAACAACCACATCAAGACTCATTTCAATGTTTAGAAGGATACTTCAAATACTTCATGGTCATTTAAAATCTTTATTAACAAACCAAGCTGAAAAGCACGGATCTTTAAAGTAATACAGACATAAAAGACATTATAATTATAAAGGCAGCATCATTAGGTAGTGTATTTAGTCGGCCAGCTTCATTCAAAGCAGAAAACTACTAACTAAATAAAAAAGGACAAATTCAGCATCCATGGAGAAATGTTAAAAGCTGCAGAGGGGCAGTAAAGGGCATTTATTTACATGAACAGGTGCATGAGGTGACCACAGGATAAGGCACTAGTTTCCATAAGCATCTCCTGACAGCTTCTCTCGTCTCCGTGCCGTCACACTTGTCTCCTTTTAGGTTCTTGGATCTATCTCTACTTTCCAGGCAGTTCCAATGCCAGGATCTTTATTTGTGCCGTCCGACCTCGCACACACTTCAACCCTCTTGGAAAAGAGCAGCTTCTCTCATCTTCAGGCCTTTCGCAGTCAGTCTGCTGCAGCCAACGCGACCAGAAAGCTTGACCCGGGTCTACCCACCGGTGATGCAGTTTACACGCCGCCGAGCTCACCAGCCAACCTCTGAATGTCGAGTCCATGTCCTCCTGGCTTTTACCAACGGTCCCATTTGGAGGCTGATCGTTCAAAGTGAGGGCGGCAGAGACTTGTAGGACAATCAGAGTCCAGCACAAGCAAGCAGCAGCGTACAATGCTGTCCATACGGTCCACATGATGAAGGGCAGCTCAAGTAAATGGATATTCATCTATCTAGTCTCCCTTTATATCTGCTGAGATTTTTAGTACTTCAGGGACTCCAAGTACCCAAAGCCAGACGCCCTTGAGCCTTCAAACAAAAACATGGTATATTTAGATTCCTAACACAAGCAACAGATTATTCCGTACGCCCCAAAGCGCAGTCTCCCACCCCTCATTTAAGCCCGTTTCAAATAACTTGCAAAATGGCCCTTTTTTTTTAATCCACATTGTCAATGAAAGTGGTTTATCAGTAATTAGGAATGCATACGCCTTCACCTGGAGTCAGACTGTGTAACGTGTTCATCTTGGGCCTACTTTCAAACACTGTGTGCACAATTATGAGTCTTATTTTTGTGGGTTGTTTCTATACAACAGCTACAGAGTTCTCAGTTAATCCAAAATGCTAATAAACCTCAAGCAGGAATGTCCAAGAAAGTAAAAGTGTGAGGCTTTAACTTTCTTAGGGGAATATCTATATGTGCACAGATATTGTGCAGAATGCAGTTAAATGAAAAACACATTTTAATTTGCACATACTGGATCAATGTGTGCTTCTGTGCTTGTTTGTCTGTCTTGTTGTGTATCTGCTCTGTTTTCTGTAACCCCCAGTGGGTCGAGGCAGATGACCGTTCATACTGAGCCTGGTTCTGCTGGAGGTTTTTCCTTCCCGTTAATGGGGAGTTTTTCTTTCCACTGTCGCTTCATGCTTGCTCAGTATGAGGGATTGCTTCAAAGCCATGTACAATGCAGACGACTCTCCCTGTGGCTCTACGCTTCTCCAGGAGTGAATGCTGCTTGTTGGGACTTTGAAGCAATCAACTGGTTCCCTTATATAGGAAATTTTTGACCAATCTGTATAATATAATTGATTTGACTTTGTAAAGTGCCTCGAGATGACATGTTTCATGAATTGGTGCAATATAAATAAAATTGAATTGAATTGAATTGAATTTGTTGAAGTGAGAATTATAAACGCAAACAACATTCATGTTTTCAGAAACTTGCAATGGGGAGAATGACTTCCGGTTTAAAAGTTAAACGGCGCCGTGGTACAATCAGCGATGTCTCACGTCTCCCACTGGTACCTACTTTATCTGGTAGGTTAATGTCGTGTTTTTCAAGATGTAGTAGCAGTTTGCACTTCAGGGCCACCATGTTCTTTTCCATAAATCACTGCATTAGTGCAGTATGGCTTCATGATATATGCTTTTTTTCCCCTGTGGCAATTTGACAAAAGACAACTGTTATTAGACAAACCAGTTCTAACATTGCTTCTCTTAGTGCATTTTATTTTAAAACGTCTTTTTTTTTTTTAAACAATTATTTATTCCCACAACTAACCTAATACTGTACTGTGTGGGGACTAGGCTGGTGCTGATCTCTATAGGATGAGAGGCGGCGTATGACCTGCATGCTGGAAAGCTTGTTTTTTTCACCCCTTTTTATTAATTATGTCAAAGCAGTAAAATAGTTTCAAATAAAAGATGCAACATGTTTTGGAAATAGATCATCATTTATTTTTTGTTCCCATTAAATCAAGTCTCCAGGTTGAAGGCACATCATCAAACAGATTTTATACATCAGCAAGGGCAATTACTTAACTATACAGCATACGTTTATTTTTTTTGTTCACAATAACATTAAAGTTTAAATAAAGTTACATTAAGCTGTATGTACATAAAACGGCTGATTTAAAAGGAAATAAAGCATTTACTGCATGAAATGAGTTGAGTACGCAGCAGCTCGTTTTGTTTTGTGTACATTCACGTATCACGTTGTTGACCTGAACCCATTCGTCAGGTTTTCTTTTAAAGAGCGAAAAGCTGGTCGTGCGTCGGATCTTGTTGCTTGGCGGGCTGCGGCTGCGGTCTGGGCACGGACGACGGCACGTTGTGGATGGAGAGGTTGCTGTGGTCTGCCGCCTTGGCCCGATCGTCCAGGAACTTGTCAAACTCTACAGAGATACGGATTTTATGAACGCGTCTTGTGAATTGAATGTTGGGAAAGATTGTTTTTACTCTATAAGAACAGCAAACCATACCTTCACTGGAGACTCCTTCGCAAACCGAGGACTGTCCTTCCTGCTTTTTTAAACACAAACAATAAATATTGCGCTATACTGTCATTAGCCGCTGACATTACATCTGCAGTAAAAAGCTTTGGCCTACCAGATCAGAAGATAACCATTTGTCAATGTCGTTCTGCTGAGTGGGTTTTTCTGGCACCATCTGGGAGAAAAGGCAAATTAGAAAAACAAAAAACAGAATGACTCAGGTATTATTTTCAGTTCAAAACGATATCCCTGTAAACTCGATAAATGTTGCTGCAGATTACAGACCCCTGCTGTGACCTGCAGCCTCGAGTCCAGAGCTTCGGCAAGGCCTTCCACAGTTTCAGGATCTTCGTACTTGACGCTGGACGAAAACATATGCATACACTTAGTCATGAAAATGAAATAAAGCTTCAACTAGATTTCACCAAAAGCAAGGAAAACAATTAAAACTTGTGGAGATTTGAATGTATAACAAGGTCTGTATGTATAGAGATGTCAAAATGTGTCTAAAATGCTGCATACTCTATTATTATTATTATTATTATTATTATTATTATTATTATTATTATTGGTCTAAGGATATTATAAAGGATTAACTTAGATCATTATAGATATTGCCTGAGCCTCAAATCGACTGGTGAAAGTCAGTGGAGTTCACCTTTTCCTCTGTTCAGCCAAAGAGCTGCCTCTGGTCTGAGCAAACATGTCAAACTCGTCTTCTTGTTCTGCAAAAGAGAATTTCAGATGATAAAAACTAAAAATATCCAGCTTCAGTTCAAAGGGCACAGAGGAAAATCTCAAAAACTTAACATTAATCAGCCTGACATTTGTTCGGGCGGAGCAAGACTTAAAAAAGACCCTGATGTGATTCAGCCACATCACTGCAAAAACAAATCTAAAAATAAGTAAAATGTTCTTAAAGTTAGTGTATTTGTCCTTAATTTGAGCAGGTAAATAAGATTATTTGCCAATGGAATGAATATTTTGACTCCTAAAATAAGATAATTAGACATCATGCACTGGAAATGAGACGATGGAGATGAGTTGTTCATATTTTAAGTGCAAAAATCTTATTCCATTGGCAAATCATCTTATTTACCTGCTGAAGTCAAGGACAAATACACTAATTTTAAGAATATTTTACTTATTTTAAAGTTCTGTTTTTGCAGTGCAACATTCGTTTCCTCCCAAAATAAACAAACAAACAAACAAAAAAAAAAGAAATTAACCAGCTTGTGTTTTGAAACAGAAGTCGTACAACGTTTACTGACTGTGATTGGCTGACAGCTGGTGATTGGTCTGAATGCTGACGGCTGGTTGGCTGGTTGCTGGGATCGTAGCGGGCTGTTTGTTGTCGGACGGGTCGGGGCTGACGTCGAGGAGATTTGGACTCCTTGCTGACACCTGGAAGGCAGTTGTGTTTGTCACAGAGTGCGCACATAAACCACGAGGAAAACACAATTTCAGTTCTGCTTTTATTCTTTCAAAACACACGCAAACTAAAATGATTTTACCTGTTGCGTATTTGCACTTTGAGCCTTGTTCAGCCGTTCAAACCTAACAAAAGAGTTCAGCAGACAGTTAGGTGTTGTAATTTTGCACCTAATACCCAACGATCCGACCCGAGCTGCTGCTGCTGCTGCGGCGGCCCACCTCTCATAGCGAATGAAGGCGTTGTTGAGGTCGTCGTTAACCACGAGCAGCTCCTCCATAAACCCTTCATCCACCAGCTGTGGGATCAGTTCAACCACACGACTCTGCATCTTCTTACACACAGAAAACAGCTGCTGCTTGAGCAGAGCAGCAGAGAGACACAGATTAATTACTGATAGAAATCTGTAACACTTGAGCAATACAAATATGATCCAGGAGGTTTTTAATAATAAGCACATCGTCTAGTTTAGATCCATCATTTATGAATTTTCCACTGTGTAATTTTTATTTTTAAACAAAGGACACATGTCTGAAATGGTTTAAAAATAATTTAAAGACACTAAAGGACAAAAAAAATGCGCATTTTTCCCCCTTGTTTTTTTTTTTTTTTTGCTCTTCCAGGTCGTTTTTGGTGCAAACCCCGTTTCAAGGTTGATGGAAGAAAAACATGCAAACCCCAGATTAGCTGGAGACGACTCCCAGGAAATCTCACGTGCTTTCTCTTCAGTAGCACTGAGATAGTTTAATAAAGGATATACTGGATATGCAAACACCAAAAAAACAACAGAAGAATTTTGTGGAGAGTTTTCAGTCTAATTTTTTTTATGCTTCACTTGGCGTCACAGATTTTGTCTATTCATATTTTTCTTTAAGAGCTTCTATACAGGAAGATGTAAGAACAACACTTAGTAAGTACATTTTATTTATATAGCACCTTTCCCAGGATAAATACCACAAAGTGTGTCACAATAAAACAAACATAAAAACAACACAAAAAATTAAAACAGATAAACGATATTTCTATTAACCTTCCTGGCGCCAGGATTCAGTATCTACATGCCTATCATTAGGGGTGTAACAATACATCAGTTCACATATATACATAGATTGAATGATTAACAATCCAACTGGATCAGTGCAAAATGAAAATATGGATCATAGAGTCATTTTTAAGATATGCCTTTATTTTTTTTTATTCACAAGGAATGAAATTATAGGGAACAGGTGATCCATTAGTATGTTAAAATTAGAACAAAGCTGTTTTTAATTTAAATGCCTGATACTTGTAAGAGATTAGAAATAAAAATAAAATGGTCAAATCATATTTGAGTTTCTTTGTGAGTTGATAATAAAAATAATAGTGTACATGGGCAGATGATATCGCATCATATCAATCATAGACTTGTGAATTGAATTTAAATTGTATCGAAACAGACTTTGTGATATCGGCAAATATCATATTGTCGTCCCAACAAATGGATACAATATTGTATCATGATAAAGCTGGTGATTTACATTTCTATAATGCGTATGAGAGTCACTGTAAAACAGGATTTTACTATTCTAAAACAAAAACAAAAGGATTACGGAGCAACTTATATCGGCGATAAGTGTAATCAGCGCAGAGAAAAGCACCAAAACAGCTGTCTACCAGTGTTTGCTCTTTAAGCCTGTAGATCCTTACATTAACTCGTGAGATTTCCTAAATGGCTGCCAACGATTCCAAATGCCAGAGATCAAAACGTTTCTGGCACAACTTCACCAACTTCCAAGGTGCACGAAGAGGGTCAACGAACTGCTAGACGAAAACTTCAGCAACACTTGAAGGTTCAATTCAATTCAATTCAATTTTATTTATAATAAATAGGTTAAAGATCAGACTTTATCAACAGACCAAAGCGTTTCGGCCAAACGAAAGGATCAGACTTTATCTGTTGATAAAGTCTGATCCTTAACCTTCAAGTGTCACTGAGGTGTTTAATCTAACATTTCCAAATTCAGCATGTTCCATGGCATTTAGCTCAACATGCTCAAACAGCTCTCTATTAGCCTGCAAATATCCCTCAACATGCCTTGTAAAACAAAGCCGTCTCCTCTAAAACCTCACTGATACTTAAAAAAAAACTTATCTCTGAGTCTGCCCTCAGCCACAGTGTCCACACTGAAGAGTGTTGTTAATGGGTTGTGGTAGCACTTAAATATTGTCACCAGCCGACTGGCTTTGCAGCATTTCAGATGGTTTCTAAACACTTTTCTAGCCGGGAGGTAAAAGTCTGTTGCATATTAGGTCACCTGTCTGGCTTCGCTTTTCTTCCTATGTGTTTTAGTTTTAGTTTTTAGAAGCCTAAATAAAACTAAAGATTTAGACTGCAATGTTTATGTTAACTGTTGAGATAAAGTTTTGATAAAATGAGTCCTAAAAGGATAAATATACACCCAGAATTATTTCAAACTGGTATGATATTTTAAAGTGTAATTGTAAATAAATGGGCTCCATATTCAGTAGAAAGTTAAGACAAACCCACCTGTAGCAGCTCTGCATCATCTGCTGTGCTCTGTCCAGGTATTAGCTCGTTTAGCATTTGTGACATTACTGAGAGGTTTCCTTTAACCAGGGCCAGCTCACTTCGCAGCTTCTGTTCCTGAAATTTGACAAAAATAAAACAGTAGAATTAAAATATGTCACAATATTAGGTACGTTTTGATTAAAATTTGTCAATACCATTGCACATTCATCCAGACCAAACAGGATACAATAAAGGTAGACATCTATCAAATAACAAATGACGACTTTTCAACCTCATACATCTACCTCACCAAAGTAATCATAATATCACCTTTGAAAAGAAAAATTAATAAAAGGAGCAACATTACTCTAGTCAACTGCTGCTTAGCCAGCCCGTTACAGCAGCTCATGAAATGGATCTAATCAGCTAATCACCTTCAGCCATGGCTGGACGCCAATCAATCTGACTGTAAAGACAGATTAATCAAAGACTTACTATTCATCAGTGAGGCGATCAGACATTAAAACTGCTTTAAAAAAGCCGGCAATTGCAACAACTCTGACAGCTTGGCATAAGATCAATAAATGCAAACCCCCTCCTTCTCAAACACCCGTTTGAAACAACCCTCACTTCACTGAAAATAAATGACCCCTCACTGGCATTAAATGGAAAGAAAAAGGCATCACAACACCTCCACCACATCTTTGACCAGAATAAGCTACTGACGTTCCAACAGCTCATATATATAAACGACACATGGGAAAATCTTTCTCCAATATGTCCAATATAAGCAAAAATAAGTATAAATAAAACTCTACTAGTAAAACCGTCACATCTGGACGACATTGATAAAATTACAAAATCTAATTGAAAACACTCTCCAACCTGTAGAAACTTCTATTCAATTTCAATTAAATTTTGTTTATAAAGCATCAATTCACAACACATGTCATCTCTGGGCACTTTACAGAGTTAATTCAATCAAATCAAACAGATTGGTCAAAAAGTTTCCTATCTAAATGAAATTTTGATATGAATTTTGAAATGTGGTGCCATGAAGCCTGCTCTAAAACTAGCACAACCCTCCAATGAGCTGAATCTGAAATGTTATTTTAGTCTGTTGCTCTACTAAAAAAAAAAAAAGACCAACGCAAATATGTTTATTGATGAGCGCTGACTCTTCTAGTTCAAAGGTGAGTACAGGTAGCTCTTCGTCTGACACAATACAGATGAAGTAGCTCTCAGTTTCAAAAAGGTTGGTAACCCCTGGTCTAGACTTATACACTTCTTTTTCTTTATCTACGCTTCATTTAACAAACCACACAATCCTGGCTGCGATGCATCACCGTCACATGACCGAACAAAAACCACACGACCAAATCCCCTCCCCCCTCTCGAAACACTGACACTAAAGGGCAACTAGATGGAAATAAACATTGGTTATTAATATCAGCCCAGTTTTACTTATTAGACCGATACTGATGTGTTAAAAAAAATGACTAACACTGGCAGATACCGATGTTATATTGTGCATCCTTAAAATAAAATATCTCCAAAACAAGTTTATAGTTGTTCTGTTTTTGTTTTATCCTATTTCCCTCAAAATATCAATGTGATTCCTAATTAGCTGGAAAAAAAAAACGAATCTGCAAATAACCACTGAATATGTAACTCACACATCTTAAGCTAGATCACTTTGCTGTGACCCTGTTTTACCCTGTCTGTTTTATTCAACTTGTGTTTATTCCCATATTTTTCTTAATCCATTTAGTTGCCCTTTTTTTTGTAGCTGTTTCTGTTCAACCTCCTGTTTATTTTTTATCACATCCCTGTTTTTAAGTCTTTTTTTGTTTGTGTACTACGCACATAAATGACACGATATCTAAGCCAATATAAAAATCTGTAATAAAAAGAGTCCACAGAGCGGTTACAAAAACGGTCATTTGTTACAAAACAACTGTATTCGTTCGGATTTGGTCTGGGAATAAAACATGAATTAATGCAAATGTTTGGCACATGTTTGGCAACTGTGTAGCAACGTTATCTCATGTGCAATGCTATGGTGGGTGCGTTATCTCGGACGCGAATCAATCTTATGACAGCAGATCGTTAAGTTGTTAAAATGCGTTAAACAGGGATTTTTTTCTGTTGCTACAAAGCCCTTTGGGTACGGATACAGGGAACGTCGCCACATGGGGGCAGTGCAGCAAAGACATAATGCAGCTCTCAAAACTGTACACACACCACTGCTACCATTTCCAGGTTTTAAGACCTAATAAAATTGATATCCATGACGTATAAATATCGTCTACATTTAAATTGAAAATAAAACTGACATTTTCTATCATGGGGAGAAACAATAAACAATACAAAAGCCAGTTGCATGATTGTAAATGTCTTTAAACTAAGCCTTTGTTTATAAATGAGCCTTGCAGCGTTGCTTTCTTTGGTTGGAGTCTATCATCGTCCCACGTCTTGACTTGACGTCATCATACTTCCAAAAGTTTCCCTATTTCATCAGGTCGTGAGGACGATTTTCTGTCAGACTTAGTTTTGTCTCTTCTGCTTGGACTCACAGTGATTCTGAAAATAAACCGGATCCATTTTCCTCTTCAGCTTTTAAGCAAAAGTGGAAATGTTCATAACTTTATCCACCTTGAGAAAAAACTTAGGTCCATCTGAAGAAAAGTTAGCCCTGAGCACAATGCCGCCACCACCATGTTTCGGTTAGGTAAGAAAAGGTTTCTGGGTGATATTTTTTTAGTTGAATTGTAAAGGTGATTTCTCTCATTAAAAGGTGGAAAACATTTGGAAATCGTTTTGTTACATCTCAAAACCTGGAAATTTAACAGGATCTTGCCCACCTTTGAGACCCATGAGAAGAATAGCCTTCTACTCAGGCTATAAAATCTCTCCCACTGAAGTGAAACTGAGACTAAACAATAAATAAATGTTAGTATTTACAGATATTTGGACTCGGTTTGAGGAGGGGTTTTTTTTGCAGATAGACCTCCCACTATGATCGGTTTAGTATTTAGAACAGCCAATCTGACTATAAAAGCAACCACTCCCTCCACAGCTACTTGTTTAAAACGTAATGTAATGCAGTTTAGGGGGTTCTACCTGTTCTGGAGTGAGGGGGACTGGTCCACTGCTGACTTGGACTGGAGACGAGCCATTCTGACTGGGAACGGTGGCAGGAACTTGTTCCTGTGAGAGACGTGTGGGAGCAGCGACGGAGGTCACCTGAGGTGTCTCGTTCTCCGGGGTACTCTGCAGGATGTGACGAAGAGGTAAAATTTAAGCGGACACATAAAAATGCATCTGCGTTAGGGATAACCTTCCAGCTAAAATCCAGTCTCACCCTATTTGGTGTGTGGATGGGGGAGAGCGCGTCCAGGTCCGTCATAGGAAACTCCAAACCCCGTCGCCTTAGGTCATCGTACACATGCACCACCCCCACCAGGGAGGGAGAGCT
Source organism: Fundulus heteroclitus (assembly GCF_011125445.2). NCBI lineage: Eukaryota > Metazoa > Chordata > Actinopteri > Cyprinodontiformes > Fundulidae > Fundulus > Fundulus heteroclitus. The sequence continues at coordinate 22,305,632 of NC_046365.1, read as the reverse complement.
GCGAAATGCGTCAGCCCACGACTAAAAGATGAAAAAGGGAGAATATGGGATTAGTCATGACCGGACGACTGACTTTTAAAGCTGCGTGCAGTCCCAGCTTCCAGAAGACAAAAGGGAAAAAGCAACAAGTGAGCCGACTTACAGCCAGAGCAGAAAGGAATTGCTCTGCTTATTTATATTGATAATCCTTTCAGTCAGCACTCACTAAAGTCACGTTAACTACGAGGCAAAGAAACAAACACTAGAGATAAACCATCTTTGGCCATAATCAGGTGAAAGTCGTGCAAACCTTATGAAGGAGACTGTTTCAGCCTTAAAACACTTAAATATAACCACTCATAACCTTAGCCCCAATCAAGAGAGGTCAGTGGGATCTCAGCAGGGAGCATCAGGAAGGAGTCATGACATGGGAGTCAAGCTAAAAACTGCTAATAGATAATTACTGGTTAATAACTGAATTTCCATAAACTAAACTAATTAAAGACCAAAAACATAAAGGCAGCTTAAGCAAATACCAAATTATATGTAATCCTCTACGACTTTTGGATTTTTGGAGAGAGAAAAAAAAAAACCCTGCCGTTTACAGCACATAAGATTGTGACTGCTCAACCACACTTTAAAAGACAAGAAAACAGTTTTTAAAGCTGAAAATTTTCACAAGTAATCAAACACACTTTTCTTTTTCTTTTTATAAACAAGTGATTTGTAATGAACAGAAAAGTCCTAGTTTGTCCCATTTTAACTCACCGGTCCAACACTGCAAAAACAGACATAAAAATAAGTAAAATATTCTTAAAATTTGCATTTTTGTCCTTGATTTTAGCAGGTAAATTATATTATCTGCCAATGGAACAAATATTTTGACCCCTAAAATAAGATAATTAGACATGTTGCACTTGAAATAAGACAATGGAGATGAGTTGTTCCTATTTTAAGTGCAAAAATCTTATTCCATTGGCAGATCATCTTATTTATCTGCTCAAATCAAGGACAGATACGCTCATTTTAAGAAAATTTTACTTACTTTTAGTTCCGTGTTTGCAGTGAATAAATAAAGGCACGTGATAACAGAAATAGTCTTAAGACGAGCTCGTAGGACACGGTTTCCGTCACACACATACCTGTATGAGGCTGAGCACGCGGTCCTGAAGCGCTGTGGGGGGGTTATATCTGGGCAAAATGGAACGGACCAGAACGCCTTCCACAAACTCCTGTGAGGCCACCAGAACATGGAAGCGATGGCCGCAGTTCTTTACGCAGGTCTCAAGAACCTGCGGGCCCAAAACATCAAACTATAAACCCATAACGTATGTGATTCTGTAAAGTGTTTTTCTCTCTCAGCTATACGTTCTCTAAACAATGAAATGTTTGTTCAGCCCCTCCCACATGTGGTAAGCATTTGATCGCCCGTGACGGCGCGCGTGAAGCAGAAGCAGAAGCGTACAGCTGTTACTCACAGTGAGAGCCAACATGATCTCTCTGAAGTTCTTGTTTCCTACGATTCTTTTCTTAATGGCTTTGACGGCGTCTCTGGGCCTGAGGGAAGAAACATTCGCATCAGCTGATGTTTCTTTATTCGTTTAGCTTGAAATGAAAAAACAAAAAAGGAAAACCAAAGATAATCTGTGATTCAAACTTGTTGCTCAAGCATTGATGTCGTTTTGACCACAAATTGTTTTAAGGCATGTTGACCTTCTACCTAATTTGGTCGTTTGGTCACATGCGGCTGTATGGCCTGACAGCAGAAAAACAACATTGCTGAATCATGCAAACCTCTTTGTTAGACTTGTACCAATCATGTTCAAAAGTACTAATTACAGATATACACCGATCAACTGGCCAGAGATCGGAAACCAGTGAGTGTCCCCCCCCCCCCCAAACTAACAACTTCCGCCATTTCTTAGGTTTGTGAATCAGCCAATCAAATGCATTAATCTTTGATGAACTGTCTTATTCTAATTATTAATTATCACTAAAGGACATCCAGTTTTTCAAAAATATATTAGCTTTTTGTCATATTAAAAGATCAAACTAATTTAATTACCAGACAAAGATAAACAGAATAAAGGTATAATGTAGTTATCAGATGACAAATTTATTTATTAAGGAAGTAAAGTGATCTAAACCAACCTGGTCCTAGGAGAAAAGCTAATTGTCCTGTAAACCTAATAACTATCTGTGCCGGCCTTTGAAGGCCACGACTGTCAGTAAATGTCGAGAAATACTCTTGGTCCACATTTCTTACACTGCAAAAATAGAACTAAAATAAGTTAACATTTTCTTGAAATAATGTATTAGTACTTTATTTGAGTAGGTAACTAAGATATATCCATCAACCTATTTCAAGTGCAGTATATCTAATTATCTTATTTTAGGGTTAAAATTACTCTTTCCATTGGCAGATAATCTTATTTACCTGTTGAAATCAAGGACAAATACACCAATATCAAGAAAATTTTACTTATTTTTAGTTCTGTTTTTGCAGTGTAGCAGAAGAATTTTCCTATCAGCCACATTTTAGGTCACACCACAGCATCCCAATCAGATTTAAGTCAAAACTTTCACATTTTCTGGCCAAAATCTTTATTTTTTTTTATTGACCCGTGGGCTTTGGCTCATTGTTCTGCTGCCTAACCCAAGAACACTTGGCTATAAGGTCTCACTGAAACTCATCTTCCTTCAGGATTATGACCTACAGAGCAGAATTCATGGTTTCATCGAGTACAGCAAGCTGTTCAGATCTCAAATCAGCAAAGCTGGTCCAGACAATCTCACTACCATTTTTTATGTTCTTTTTCTGAATTGCTGTGTTAGATTTGTCTAATTAGTCCACAGAATCCAGTCCCACATGTCTTTGGGTTAATCAAGATGTTTTTATTGAACGTGAGACGGCGTTTTTGGTAAGCAGCTGTCTTCTGCTTGGACCGCTGCCATTTTTGCCCAGTCTGTCTTATTGTTAAACCGTGACCGCTGACCTTAACTGAGCTGAGTAAGATCTGCAGCGCTTTAGATGTTCTCTTGTGGTTCTGCTCTTGCATCCTAGATGAGCCGCTGACGCGCTATTTGAGTGATTTTGCCAGGCCAGCCACGCCTGAAAGGTTCGCCACTGCACCATGAGATCCTTTAGTCTCATGGAAGAATCAGATGGAGAACTAGTTAGCTAATTTCTTTATTCAGTAATCAGGTGTCCAGGTAAAACAGCTCAAATTTCCAAAATGTGGTTCCTCACAGTTAGTTTATGTTTTAACAATGGGGGTAATTACTTTTCTCAGAGGACCAGGGGTCTTTTAGATGAAACCATTTTGTATTTTGTCCGGTTATCTTTGTCCGATATCAACAATGCGTTTGCTGATCTGAAACATGCAAGTGTTATAAAAATGAGAAAATGGACTGAGCAATGACTCATTTTGGAAGTCTGTGTTGGATTCAAAACTACAACGTCTGTAAAACAACCTCCAGCACATGTTTTAACCCTCGGTGTGTTATAATCTTTAATAAAAAAATAAATTAAAAAAAAGAAGCATCAGAACAACATCTACCCCTCATCCGTCTCATTGATGATGTCACATATCTCCAAGTTGAGTCCCCAGTCCTCCGACTGCAGAGAGCCGCTGGTCGCTCGTTCTGTCAACAGGGAGAGAACGAGTTGAAACAAAGTGTTAACTGTGAAACTGATCTGGGAATACACGGATATAATTACACCCGGGTCTCCAGTATAAAGGTTTTCAATTTACAAAACTGCTGAAATGTTTTCTCATGTTGTTCCTGGGACTTAAAGCCCTTCTTTTTGGATGCCGGAGAAAGTGCTGGAGTAATCCGTTTTCTCAGGCTGTACGGTGCAGAGAACAAAGAGCTGCCCCTTCCCCCACACGTTGCTGCATGCTGCCAGTCAGCTGGCTGAAAGAAGACCACCACACTTCCCCCTCGCTTAACAAAAAGACTATCTATCTATCTATCTATATATACACACACACGCACACTTGAAGCCGTGAAAAACACACACAGCCATGCTATGGAAACTAAAATAGCGCCAACCATCACTTTTATGGTAAAACCGTTTTAAAACACAGTAAACAGGCTGCCCAAGCAGATTGCCCGTCTAATTTACTAACTAATATCAGCCTGTTAGGCTGACCGTGAAGAGAATAAGGCAGCAAAAATAATTTAGATTCTGTACAACAAGGACCCAAAAAGCACTACTAAATTTAGCTGTTACGCGTCAAGAATTAAAATAACTAAATGCTAGAGATGACAGTAGGGTAATTCCCACTGCTTCTCTGCTTTAAATAAACAACATTAGATCATGTTATGCAGTGTAAATGCCATTACGTAATCATACCGTAAAAATCTCACACCACTCCATGCTTAAAGATAATCAAGAATCAAGAAGGTTTATTGCCATTATGTGTTACCATTTTGAATTTTTGGTGAGGCAGACACCGGCACAGAATGCACATAAATACAAGCAGACACAACAAAAATTATCTATTTTTTATTCTTTTTTTTAACCTGTAATTGTAGCTACTGGCCAACAACATCACTCCCTGAGGGTCATAAGCGTGCATATAGTCATTAGCAGCTAATGATCTTATCTTCAAGTAAAAAGATAGCAGTCTGTAATGCTGTGCAATGGATTTGTGCAATTTGCATAGATGTATAAACAGACAGACCCTCAGAAACGTGGGTATGATTTCAACCAGAAATTTGCTACGCAAATTCTCAACAAACAATTCCCTGAGATACTAGGGAAAAAAATGTGTCATAGAACAATGGGACCACAGTTTCAAAGGGCTTTTACTATACTATAATACTATTATTATTTTAATCCGAGGGTTGCGTGGATCTTTTACTGTTTGTTTGTTTGTTCGATCCTGAATCTGATTTTAGCGATCAGCTCCTCTAGACTCCTCTCATCACTGCTAGGTGTGTGTTTTTATAAAAACTTGGTAGGCATAGAAATGACCTCAAATTAAATAAAACCTGCAGCAGCCATATTTCACCGCAGCTTGTCGATGCAGAGAGGAAAACACCAGCAATGACCCAGATTGGAGGTTTATTGCAGTCAACTGCAGTTCGATGGAAGGACATCTGAACAGGCACTACTTCATAAGGCCCAAAATAATGAAATGTTGTTCAATAAGCTGGGGGGTTTATTTTGTTTTTGCTAACAATTGTATTTTCTGTTCACTTTGCCTCAAGTAATTGTGCGTTCCAGGACGAATAGAAAACTGGAATTTGTACCGTCATGCAGAGAAAAAAAAAACAGGAAGGTTTTCCAGTTTAGGCTACGACACTTTAAAAAATTATATGGGAGGATTTTTTGGTGGATTTGTCTTAGAGTTCAAATAAAATACGGGGGACATTTTTGCCCAGGGGCAGAGAAGGTGCACCATATATGGAGTCTACAGGAGTCAACATAGTCTGTCCCAGAGTCATTTACTGCTTCTCTAGACCTTTTTCCCTGTCAAACTACTAATAAAAAACAAAGGCCACAGACCCCAAGAAATTGTTGATATCGCAGCAAAAACATTTTGGAATTAGGGCTGGACGATGTAGAACCCCCCCAAAGATAAAACAGAGATCGTATTGATCGATAACGATAATTGTATGATGTTGCTTCATGACCTAGTTTTAGATAAAGAACACTGAACTCAAAGTCAACCCTTTATTCAACCAAGTTTTGACCAAAACTGCAAGTTTAAGAAAGAAAAAAAGAGTGTGTGCTCTCTGAACTCTTTGAAGGAGGCTGAGCTTGGTGATGGAGCGTTCCTGGTTCTGTGTTTATGATTGGTTGGGAGGATGTAATGACTGCAGTATTAACCTACATGATAGGCTAGAATGCAATAGGAAGGAAAATTGTTCTATTGAACTTTTTAATCGCCCCTTTTTTGTCCTGTTGCACCACATGTCTATCGATCGATATACAGTATATTGTTATTGAATTATCATCCGCCCCTATTTGGAATTGCCCTGAATTATATTTTATTGTTAAATTGCTAAAACAACCTTTTGCGTGGAGGAACTGGTTAAATTTCTCATATTGGAGCACAGGTCAGCAATCTTTAATGTATGAAGAGACACTTTTGCCATCGCTCCTTGTTAGTTGCAAAATCTTCTTGGCCCTCAATAAAAAAAAAAACAAGACCTGGCATCGAGTTTTACAAACATTAATCCATGTTTTCTATAAATTCTTAATCCTTGGAGAGTGGTGGATTTATTTTCAGAACAATCAAAAGAAAAACTTGACTTTACAAGGAGGGTAAAAATTGACTTCCTTGAATAGAATAGCTGAAGCGTTTCCAACTTTATGGTAAATGAAGACCCTAAGAAACATCCTCCACCATTAGTGTCACTTTGTTGTTGGAGTTCAAGCCAGAAACATTATGGAAGCTGTTCAGTCGGTTTTTTAAACGTAACGTAACTAATTATAGATCATTGCTCATTCTTGTTTAAAATAATCAAGACCCATTGAAAAGAGGCGGAAGCCACAGGCTGCAGAATGCTGTTTTTGGGTTGCTGCTTTTTTGCAAACATAACTATCTTAGTATTATAGGTTTTGGAACTCAGTTCAGAACATTGTACAAGATGAATGTTTCTTGCTTTTTTTATTTTATTGTCATGCCTCAGTAAGCTTGTTCCAACGCCCGCTGCCCTGAGATCATGAGGAACCTGGAGATCTGCTCCTTCAGAGACCCGTGTGGTCTTCCTTCAGGGAGGGGCGGTTACCCTTATATATTAACTCCTAAAACAGTGGAGCGCATTCAGTCTTTAAGGAAAAATCAGCTCCTAATAGGAAGACAGTTCTCCATTTCATGAGACCGATTTTGCATTAAGAAATTATATCTCTACCCAAAAAGGGGAGATTCACAGTGAAGAAAGACAAGAAATATCTTGTTCATAAAATGCTATAAACATGAGAAAAAAAGAGATAAAATCGAGAAAATCGAGCGAGCTCTGACATTATATTGGGTTTATATATTGGGTTATATATGTAAACCATGTAAACAACCACCCCCTGCCTAAACGACTACCGTCCTGTTGTCACTGTTGTCATTACCATCTAATGTAGAACAGATTCCTGGATCAATGTGTGCTTCTGTGCTTTCTGTGTCTCTGCTCTGTCTTCTGTAACCCCCAGTGGGTCGAGGCAGATGACCGTTCATACTGAGCCCGGTTCTGCTGGAGGTTTTACTCCCTGTTAAAGGGGAGTTTTCCTCTCCACTGTCGCTTCATGCTTGCTCAGTATGAGGGATTGCTGCAAAGCCATGGACAATGCAGACGACTCTCCCTGTAGCTCTATGCTTCTCCAGGAGGAGTGAATGCTGCTTGGAGAGACTTGATGCAATCAACTGGGTTTCCTTAGATAGGAATTGTTTTGACCAATCTGTATAATATGATTGAATTTGACTTTGGAAAGTGCCTTGAGATGACATGTTTCATGAATTGGTGCTATATAAATAAAATTGAATTAAATTGAATTGTGAAGTGCTATGAGAGGATTCTCCTGAAGTACATCCAAGTGACTGATCGTTCAAAAAGGGACTGATATAAAAATTTTTGGTACTCGGTACGAGTCTTATCAGATTCTAAACACTAAGCTTCTCAGGAAGTGTGTTTGGTCAGTGCAACCCACTGACTTATTTATTTTATTTGTTTTAAAGTGTGGAAATATCATGTCTGTTGTGTCTGTGTGTGTTATGTTATGTTATTAGTGCATCCTGAGCCAGTGTCTGTTTAAAAAAATAATTCATCATGGTAACACATGGTGACAATATAGATTTATGATTCAATGTCAGTTTAGTTCAGTTCATGATCGTGGAAGTGGCCCGTTAAATGGTTAATATTTTACCTACACAAGACAACACAGTTGGAGTCTTTATTTACAATAATTCCAGATTACTTTGATTTGGAGGCTGAAGATAACAGCTTCTAGTCCAAGAGGAGCCAAGACCAAAGTGGGTGACACAGAAGCTGACGATTACATCTTCCTCCGTTTAATGTGCAAATTGCGTCACCGACAATCTTCCTGTGTGAGACGCGGACTAAGAACCGAGCATGTGAAGTGTTTCTGGTCAGAGTACCTTTCTTATCAAAAAGGAAATTGGTGCACAAACAACATATAGCACTTTATGTGAAAGTTATTTTATTCACATTTCTATGAGGTTTCGACTCTGACCGTAAACAACTGACACGTTCCTTCCCGAGTACGTGATTGAAGCAGAAAGAGGTTAATAACCGTCTAATGCAAACTTGGAGACAGTTCAGTCAAACACTGCTCGCATTAACGGGTGTGACCTTTTGTGACTGGAGCCGTTTTATGATGGCAAAAGTCCGCTTTGGTCTAGACTCCTGTTGGACTCACTGGTCGCCTCAGCCTCCAGCACTAACTAATCTGAATATACACCTGCAGATTTATAGATCCTACATACTGGGTGTATGATATTGACCGCTTATAGACCTGTCACAGAACCTCACTTCATATTTTTAACTTCAAATAATAATCTTTGCTGTTACTGTTTGAAGTCTTTTTTAATCAGATTCCTAAGAAAGTCCTGGAATTCTGCTTCCCCCCCCCCCCAGCTGTGATAACGCGTTTCCATTTTGCTCGTTTCTTGATGTGAACTGCCGGTCAGCTGGCTGAACAACGGCAAAGACAGTTTTATTTCAAGGACGAATATTCCCTGTCACGGATTTTAACAACGAAAACCTCATATTCCACAGCAATGAATATGACATTTCGCCTGGATAAAAGCACTATTACAGGTTAATTAACCACGAAAAAAAACGTACATTAGTGATCAATGTAAATGAAAGAGGACTTAAATTGGCTACCCCTGAGTTTCAGATTCTAAAGCGCTGTAACTTCCCCAATTTTATACACACCAACTTATAGGAAGCCCCTCCAGAGACTCAAATAAAGCTTTGAGCAATCAGGGTCAACCTTTAACCACTGTCCTCTGAACTATTTAGAAATCAAGGCCGGCTTTCTTGATCTCCACCCTTCACGGGCTTCTCATAAGTCTCCAAATCCTTTTGCACCAACCACACTTCACTAAAACCCTCAGCCCTTGCCTTGCTCAATCCCGAGGCAGGGCAGGCTACTCCCTTCAGATCCCCTCCCTCCCTCTCTCTCTCTCCCTTGCCCTGGCCTCCTCCGGCTGCCTCCACTTCATGTGACTGTCAGCTGCTTGTGTTCTTATTTCAGAACCAGCTCACATCTCTGTGCAGGAAAGTGAGAGGATTACAAAAAAAAAAAAAAAAGAAGAAGGAGGAAGGGTTCAGATAGGTGTACAGCCACTGCTCATGGCCGATCTGACCTCCTTCCAGCCATCAGGGGTTGAATGAATATGAGGGCGGCTGGAAGGGTTTAGGAGAAAGTATCTGCTTTAAATCTGTATGAAGAGAAAACGGGATGTTCAAAGAGATCCGTTACTTTAGCTGTGAAAGATGCGAAGCTCCGGCTCAGACGGGAACGCTTCAGCGACTGCGGAAGTCAGCGGCAACACCGAAAGGAATTCTGATTCGCTAGGCTAGCTGTCAACAAGGCCGCACTGACCAATCGCATGCACGGATTAGGAAAAGGGGCCCCGCCCCCGTCTGAGTCACTGCCTCTTAAACTTATTTTTTTTTTCTTCCGAACAAATTCGGAGTATTTCAGCCAAAAATAAGAACACAAAACCATCCTTTTAGGCAGAGGAAGTGTGTCTTAAACACAGAAACTCCCAAACATGTCGGCCAGTGTGCAAATTACGTAAATTACTTAAAAAACACACACACAGCTGACAATATGTTAAAGAAAACCCGTAAAGGCTTACCGACTCTCTGTCCGACGGGCGTTGAAAAGGGGTTTCCGAGGAGGAACTCCATGGTCTCCCCGAGAGAAAACATCCTGGGAAACTGCGGCCGGCTGCTCGCCGTGAAAATAACTGTAAACAGGTCGGAGGACTTGTTGGGCTGCTGCGCTGACCGCGGCGTTTCCTATCGCTTTCAGAGGCAGCCGCTGTCTGCAGCAGAGCTCAGTGGGAGGTCACGTGAAAGCTCACGCTCACGCGGAAGCGCGCACGCCCCCAACATCAACACACCTCTGATCACATTATCCATTAACCAGCCCACCAAGTTACTCTCTGAAAAAAGAACAAAACAAAAAAAAGCTCTGATATTTTATGAAGGTAGTTTTGTTTCAATTGTTTAAGAAATTAATTGAGAAATAAGTATTTCGGTTGTCTTTTTTAAAGACACAAAACTCTTATTTGTTTGCTAAATACGCGTTCATATTATTGTATGACTGCTAAATAAATTACTGTTTCTGCACTTCTTCTTCTGCACAGTCTCATTTTTCCCTTGTGTTGGTTTATTTTCTAACGCCTCGTTGTGCGAGCACGATTATTGCTTGTCCCATCAACAAATGTGTTCCCTTGGTTGTGAATCCCTGTAGGTAATCCATAGTTACAAAGGGCCTCTTGGCTGCTTTTAGGATTAATGTCCTTCTTGCTAGATCTGCCAGTTTAGGGGGACGGCCATGTTTTGTTTGCAGGTGTGTGATTGGAACAGGGGCCTGTTTCAGAAAGGAGGTTAAGTGAAAACTCTGAGTATGTTAACCCTGAAATGAGGGAAACTCTGGGTTTTCTGTTTCAGAAAGGGAGGTAAGTTAAACCTGAGAAAGCAGAGTAAGTCAAGCCCGTTTCTGAAAGAGAGGTAACTTATACTCAGAGTCAGTTACCATGGCAATTTACTCTGTGAACCTAACCTGGTCAGGAGCAGGTTTTCTTCAGAAAACCCAGAGTTTATTTTGGTCTCCTCTCCTTTTTTAAAGAGGAAGTGGTGTTTAAATACCTCATTGATTCTTTGGGGACATATTCATTGCGCACATTTCAGTCACGCAGACCGCATCAAAAGGAGTGAAATGGCATGTCCATTTATGGATGATCCTGTTGACGAAGAGGCTGTATTACTTCGTAGGGAGTTACATTTACGTCGGGAAAGGATTTTAAGGCCCTGAGTGGATTTTTTGTAATATCTCTATCCTATCACAGCAATTTATATGGTGTTCTTCATTTGCTAAAAAAAAAAAAAAAAAAAAAATTAAAATAGTTTTAATACTTCCTAGAATTCACCTGTGACCATACACTCACCTCTAGCTTTAGTTTCAGAATGTCGATTTCCAGATCTGCCTTTTGGATCTGGCGGTCCAAGTATACAAGTTCTTTGCTGTTTTTTTCTATCTTTTTAATAAGAAGAAGTCTATATAACTCCTTAACTGGCAACTGAAAATACATTAGATTAGAGTTACATCATGAATGTAGTCTAAAATTCAGAATGAAACTGTGACATTTACTGTAAATCCCTGAACTGTGTCCATCTGTGCACCAGAAGTTGATGGACCTTCCTCCTGCTGTTCTTCTACACTCTGGGGGGTAGAGATAAGAATGACCATTTATAGATATAAACTTGGATTCTATAGGCTACTCCACATATAAATGTGAATGTGTAGATTGTTTGATGTGTAGACATATAATATTAAAATTACCTCTGTAGGCCTGTCTGTGGCAGCAGAAACGGTTTCTTCATACCCATCATCCTGTGAAGATGAGCATTTCAATGAGTACACTTTATAATACTATTTGTCATAATTGATGGTGTATGGAGTAGGCTACTGACAACTGTATGGGATACTGTTGGGACAGGAGGCTCCAAGAGGCAGATATTACCATCCGAATCTGTTGGGACCAACAAAAAACCCAACTCAAAGTAATATAAATGGAAATATCACATTTAGTCTATATAAAGAAAATCACACTGTAGGTAGACCTCTTAGATTTTATGAAGGCACCTAAATCTTCTGTAGTGACTGGCTCTGATGAAGTCTCTCCAGGAATTTCCTCAGCCATTGGCCTTCCAGCATTTAGGCTCAGGGCCATCTCTTCTGCATTTGTCAGGGGTGGTGGTGCAGGTCCTCCCCCTGTTTTACAAGCCTCTGCTTTCTTTCTGTTGGCTGAGTAGAAGTCAAATGAGAATGAACGTTTAGACATATGTCAAAAATGCTACACTGAATGCCATTTAGTCATTTAATATGTCAAATGTTTGTGTACAGCCAGGTAGCTACTCCTATGATGTGCTCAAGGCTTACCTGCTTGAAGTATGTTTTTATATTTCATTTTCAGCTGCTGCCATGTTCTTTTGATGCCTGCAGGATTGCACATATCCATGAAAATTAAATAAGGTTTAATAAAATACTGTTCTTCTAGTTTCACCTCTGATATTATAACAGTTGGTTAAGTTACTCTAAAATAGTTCTTAATTACTAACTACAAATTTTATCTTCAACAAGTCTAATTAGATTAATGTAATAATTACTGTCTCTAGAAAGTATTGGTCTACTTACCAATTTGTTTTACTTACTTATTAATTACTTTCTAAATCCCAAATTAACCTCAACCACTTGAACAATACAAGGAGAGACAAGAAACTGCACTTCTAATGCTTTCAAATAAACAATATTCAATTGCATGAATTAATCTTAAATTGACCAAAGTGTGTAACTAGAGGGAGTAAGTTAAATAAAAAATATACCTTTTAAAATTTGATATTAAATCCACTATTGTTTTATAGTCTTTAATTTAATTGCAGTATTTAGATGACTTAGTAATTTAATTCATTACACCCAACACTGTATAAAGGTAATTAACCAGTTCTGCTGGTGAGAAATATGCACACCTTTTTTTGTCTGACGCTGTTGCCATGGTGACTCGTAATATCTATGCTCCATTGATAATGGCTTTTTATAGTAGTGGTGCACGCGCTTAACTCAGAGTCAGGCAACTCAGAGTTGATTGAACTAACTAATTTCAGCTGTTCTGAAACACAAAACTCAGAGTTTCCCATCTCAGGCTAAGTCAACTTAGAGTTCAAGTTTTAACTCAGAGTTGGTTGAACCTCCTTATTGAAACAGGCCCCAGCTCACTGTGAGATGGTGAAAGCTTGGGATGTATTTTTGGAAGCTAACAATGCTTTAAGCTTCTCCACCACACATATCTGTGGTGTTCCTTGGTCTTGGTGACGCTGTTTGTTCTCTAACAAACCTCTGAGGCCATCATGGCACACCTGGATTTATATTGAGATTAAATCAAGTCTGAAGGGAGGTGGACTTTGTTCCCTGATTAGGTGACTGCTGATGCTTTTGTTTTTTTTTTATCCATGAATCCTTTTATTTGCATTATGGCTGTATATGTACTTCAATGCACTGGTCAGATTTGTTGCCTGTGAAACATTTGCTGCAGGCGGAGTAGCAATGATGATTTTCATTCGTAAACAGATGTGGGTCAAGCAGACAAAAATCGTACTCAAGTAAGAGTAGCACTACTTAAACATATTTTTACTCAAATAAAAGTAAAAAAGCTACCAAGCAAGAAATTAGTCAAGTAAGAGTAAAAAAATATTTTGTAAAAAGGCTACTAGAGTACTAAACTAATCAAAACATCTAATTTGATATTAAAAAAACACACAAATACAAATGTAAAGTCATATAAACATTTTGGTACTTAAAATACTAATATATATATATATATATATATATATATATATATATATATATACACACACACGAAAAATCACATTCAGGCAGAAACGCTTTTTTGAAATAAATGCTTCATCATAAAACTTCTGAAAGCAATATGTACAGCAGGTAATGTATATACAGTGTGTTAAAAAAGTGCAAAAGTACTTCCAATGACAGTATCTACTACTGTCTTCTGTATATTTACTTGACCTCCAATGGCTCAATGAGCTCAGGAGATAAAAAAAAATTATAATAACATTAAAATAACAAAGCTTGTGTACAAACAAGAAGTCTCCCTTTAGTATAAACTGCAGCTGTGTCCCTCTGGTGCGTTTTTGGTTAAAAAAAAGTCTGTTCTTTATTCAATGAAATTACTTGCAGCAGATAGAGTAGCCAGAAAATTTATTCAAGAGTATTGATACTTTTTAGTAATATTACTCAAGTACAAGTAAAAAGAATAGTGCCGTACAACAACTCCTAAAAGTACATTTTGTCTGAAAAGTTACTTAAATGTAACCGAGTAACTGTAACTAGTTACTACCCACCTCTGTTTGTAAAATCTTTTCTTAAAACTCATCTTATTCCATTTCACAGCTCTGCACTGCTTTGTGTAAAGTCATGAACTGTGAGAAGTTGCAAGGGTTTGCACACTTTTGCAATAAGGTGTATATATGCAAAAAAAAAAAGCACATCCACTTTTTAAAAATATCTGTCATGAGTAATCAAAACTGCATGCTCGTATATCTTGTGTCAAACAAGTATTTTCATGTCTCGTTCATAGGAGACAGGTGAAACAAGCTGGACCAGTTTTATCATGCTCGATACGAAACACTGATTTCAAAAGATTATATTTCAACTGAACCTTGTACAGGCCACGAGAACTAGCCGGTGGGCTTCTGCATATCATATTTCTTTTAATAACATGACCTCTAAAGCTTTGCCAAAGATGTTATATGCAGTCTTTGAGTACGCAGAACCCTTCCAGCTCCAACTGCGAAAAATCTCAGGAGGGACAGCAGGTTTTCCCATTCACTGGTACAGGTACAAATTCCTCCATTTTTATTAGCTGAAGGTAGGAAAAAAATAATAAATATAAGAAATAAAAAAGCTTTTAAATCACCATCTTTGAGAAACACTTTATTTCAATAATGTTGGGGGATGCGCGACATGCTTGTGTGTTTTTGCATTGTCACCACAAGGTGGAGGCCCTCTACAGGGGATCGAAGGGACAGTGCCTGTTAAAGAATATGTTTCTGTTGTTTAAGAAATATTATCCTGACCCGTAAACAGCTTATTTTCTATCTGACCACACGTATTTATCTAAATAAATTTTAAATTTAAAACAAGCATTAGGATTGTTTTATGTTACACTTGCTGAATCCAACAGCAAAAAAATAAATAAATATTGCTTCAGTGACTTGACAGTTTCAGGGAACCTAAAAATGTGTTTCAAACTCACTTTGCATGCAAATCTCTACGCCTTTCTAAAAGCAACGATTTAAAAAAAAAAATTATGTTAATTTCCCCCCCTACCGCATTATATTACGATGTGGTCAGCATCGGCTTCTGCAGATCTTCACCAGAGGTGCTGAGTGGAGTCAGACGTGAAAGCCCCAGAGGCTGCAGAGATGTGAACTGGAAAAAAAAAAAAAAAAAGACAGTTTGTTATCTCTTTCCTACAGGGTGCACAACAACCACAACATTGTAACAGCTCAGTTAGCCTTGTTCATATACAAGATGACTGTGTCAGGCTCTCATGCATGATGCGGTTCTTAATAAAGAGCGCCAGCAACACATGTGGCAGCTGTGCAGAAAAATAATTGTAAAGACAATCATGCAGGTAAACGCAATAAAGACCATACGTGTCTTAAATGGGGCGACATCCAGCCTTTCTAGATGCTTTCATGACGGCACGGCACGGCCAGTTGATTTCCAGAGCATTCCTTTATAAGGTTGTGCCAAACAAAAAGGGGAAATGCATTGAAACAAAATGTGGGATTAAAACGCAGGAAACAAACTCACGGAACCATATTAAAGTTACACCATTCTCATAATGAAATATTTAAAAGACTTGCTCATGATCTTAACAGCAGGGATCTGTTGTCAGGATTGGAAGACTGATGTGATGCAAATTGTTTGGTCGTAGCGTGATACCATCCATCCATACAGGCATTGTCTCCGCTTTTCCAGATCCCAACCCCCAATTGCTTGTTAACCCAAAAACGTGTATCAGCCAATCAAAACAGTCAGCAAAAAGAGGAAGAAACGGGACTTCGAATGTGGTGTGGGTGTTGGTGCCAGAGGGGCCGGTCCGAGTATTTCAGAAGCTTCAGATTATGCGGGTTTCCATTGCCTTGTTGATGTCAGAGGTCAGAGGAGAATGGCCGGACAGGCTGGAGGTGACAGCAACGCAACAATAGCTCAAATAAGCCGTCCTCACGGCCAAGGTATGGCTAATGCCATCTCTGAGCTCATAAAGTCAAACCCTAGAGCGGATGAGTAACAGCAATAGTAAACGATTCCACCGGGTGCCTGTAGTGTGAGCTAGGACCGTGAAACTGGCTCACCAAAAGTGGACATAACCAACTGTGAAAACGTTGCCTGGTCTGATGAGTTTCAATTGGAGCTGTGGAAAACATTGTGTGTTCAGTAGGCATGCGCAACATGAAATGACAGATCCATACTGCTTTGTCTCAACAGACAATATTCTAATGGCTTGAGGCCCCTTAGTACCAATCAAACATTGGTACTAAGGGGTACCTGAGCATTGTCGTTCTTTATAACCACAGTGCACCCATGTTCTCGTTTTACTTCCAGCAGGACAATGTACCACATCACAATCATCTCAGACTGGTTTCCGATAAACAGATCTGCAGCAGCTTTCTTAATATCTTCATATACACCAGAGCCTCTGAAGACTGTTTTCTGAAACCTTGGTAAATTTGTGCTACAAAGATCCAAGGCAGTCCTGAAGAGTAGTCCAACCCGGTAGGAAGGGGTGTCTAATAAGGCGGCTGGTGAGCGTATGCTATCTTCATCGGGTTCTGTGTTTACCCTGGGGTCTTCTTACAGTGGGGCATGTAAGGAATAATCTACTGAAAAACAAAGGCACCCTGTACTTTTTCTGTATCTGGATGAAACCTTTCGTTCTCGCAAGGTTTTTTTTTTTTTTTTTTAGCGCAGTAGAAGGCTGTGTCCACAATTTCCTGTATGCGGCTTTTAAAATTTAGATCTGAGTTCGTAGCTACTCACCATGTCATGGTAAAGAGAAAGTACACCCTCTGTTTATATAAGTGGTTTAACATGTAAATGATCTGACCTTTATGTTATGTCCGTTTATGAAAGAATTTAAAGCCGACCTCATGTGTATCTTTATCTACACTTTTCGTCCATTCCTATTCACATCTTGTATCTGCAAACAAACCATTTTGTACCAACGTCACCAAACCATTGGCAGTTAGTGTGGTTTTAGCTGTAAGTTTGTAATTTTATGAATTATGAAAATAAATATATTATATATCCTTTATATAGGAAATGTTTGACCAATCTGTATAATCTGACCCAATCTGTATAATATGATTGAATTTGACTTTGTAAAGTGCCTTGAGATGACATGTTTCATGAATTGGCGCTATATAAATAAAATTTAATTGAATTGAAATAATACAATTCATGGATGAAGTTATTCATTTGTGTAGTACTATTAGAAACACTGTATTATACTCTGTTACCATTTATCTTGGATAAATGGAGCAATCTCCTGGTAGATGTCTAACAGTTCCATCCATCCATCCATCCATCCATCCATCCATCCATCCAAATTCTAATATGTCTATCCCTTCTGGGGTCCTGAGGGTCGCTGGTGCCTATCTTCAGCTGTCAATGAGGCGGGGTACACCCTGGACAGGTCGCCAGTCTATCGCAGGGTCTAACAATTATTATCGTAAAAAAAAAAATATCCACCCAAAACATTCTGTTTGAGGGTGAGATCCTAGGAATAGGTTGGCACGAAATCTCACACAAGGAAGGGAGGATTTTGTACCATAACAGGCCATTGTGAGGGACTGTGGCTATATTACTATTTCTACTTCTGTTTTGAATTCTTCACAGCACTTTGATCGATCTGCTTTTTGTCTTAGAGATAACATTTTATTGATTGGTGGAAGACATGAAAGATTGTGTGTCAAAAAAAAAGAGGGATGTTGTTAATACCCTGTAATTCAAGAAAAGAGGTTGCATTTAGATACTGAATAAAAGTGGCCCAAGCACTAAACCTTGAGGAACCTCATATGAAATTATGATAAGCTCAGATTTATGAACTACCCGGATCACGAAATACGATTTGATCCGCTCTTGTACAAAACCACCAGGAACCTCCACATCTCCTTTTTTGACTCGTTTCACTTGATGTCACCGCGTCTTACGGGTCTATTGAATATAGATCTACGATCTGAATTGGGCTCGAGTCTCCTTCTCTCGGCGCGTCGACAACAATTTCCAGCAAACATAAGAGTCGGGGACGCGTAGATTTATGTATGAATGCACTTTGGCGAGTGAACGTGCGCTGGCTGGCTGCGGTGGTTGTAAATTGATCCCTCCTACTCTTCCCTGGTTCGCTGCGCAGAGCAGGGGTGAGGAGGAGGAAGAGGAGGAGGAGGAGGAGGAGGAGGGAACCGGAGCAGGAAGGAAGACGGGCAGGCAGGCAGGCAGTGAATGCTAACAAGCTCCGCTGTAATCATAAAGCTCCGTCGGGTTCGGCTTTGACTAAAACATATGGGATTGAAACGGACCGTCGAGCGTTGATTGAGTCCTAATATGCGCCAGTGCCGCGTTCGCCCTGTGCGCGTGCAGCAGCCTCGCGGCCGTCGGCACCTTTGATCGGTGAAAAGGAGAAAAAAAAAAGCCGTCTTTTTTCCCCCTCTCTCTCTCTCTCTCTCTCTCTCGCTCTCTCTCTCTTTCTCTCCTCCCGCTGAGTGAAATGTATCGAGACTGCTCGGGATTCACGTTCTGACAATGGAGATTGAAAACATCGTGGCCAACACGGTTCTCCTGAAGGCGAGGGAAGGTAAGTGCCCGAAACGATAATAATAATAATAATAATAATGATTTAAAAAAAAAAAAATCTAAACGGAATCTACTTTGCTTTTTTTTTTTTTTTTTCATCTGCGACATGAGGAGAGCCTTCCTAAAAGGCTTGTCCTCCCGGTAGGGTTTCGGCTTTTTTTTCCTCTCGTCTCCCATCACTGCGCAGCGCTCTGTCTCCAGGCAAACATCTTGAGATGAAATCATCTGCTTGTGCACTGGGAGGAGGAGGAGGAGAGAGGAGGAGGAGGAGGAAGAGGAAGAAGGGGGGGGGGGGGTACTTTGTCGGCCAGGTTGGAGAACATAAGGCCCAGGAGGGCTGGGGAGACGGAGCGGCGCAGGGGGAGGCGTTCTGCAGCATCGCGTTGCATTGGACGGGGTCGAGCGAAACATTTTTTCACTCAAGGACCGGCGCTTGTTTTACGATGACATAACGCATGTAAATGGTGCTCAAATGAAAGCTCGCAGGGTGTGGAGATATTTGCCTGCCCACCTCCACCCCCCCCCCCCCTTCATAGCCGCTTAAACCTTAATTAGGAAGGCAGAATAAACGAGCGCTGTTTATTTCCCCCTTCTTTCTTTGCCGCAGACGTGTATTTCGCTGCAATGCTGCTGATTAGGAGACAGGAATACAGCCAGGGCTCATTCCACGCAGAGGGGAAGGGGACCTCTGTGGTCGTGCAGCAGCAGCAGCAGCAGCTCACCTGGAGGCAAAGATCCATCTGTGTTTTTATTTATTTATTATAATAATAATAATAATAATTATTATTACAGGGGGTCGTTTTCACTGGAGTGTTATCTACGGCCTTCATGTGTGGGTATGCAAAGGCCTTCATCCACTTTTGTAATGATAAATTGTTAGAATGGGCTACCCTCAGAAGCAGTGGATCAGTTTTAATGTGGACGGAGGGGGGTGGGGGGGTCTTCTATTTACTGGGCATCATCAGGTCCTTCTTTTCATTTCCCGTGTTCTTAAATGCTGCTTGGATCTGACATAGGCGGCTCCATGTTTGCCAGAATACTGCTCTTCTATCATTAGGGGGCCCCAAAAGGGCCTTCAAGTGAGTTAGTAGGGGGGGTCGGTGTGTGTTCACAGATTGGGTCTTAATGCCATGCTGGGGAAGCTGTTTGACTGACAGCGTTAATGGGTTGATGCGTGTCACAGAAACGGATATGTTGAGTTTAACATTGTTAATCGTGATTTGAGTCATTCTAGTCAGGGTGTTCGAAATCATAACTGTTTTTTTTTTTTTTTTTAACGCCTTTCATATTTAAAGGTGCACCGAGAAATCGGCGGGTGACCGGAATCGGCCGATTTTTTTAAATTAATTTTTTTTATTTGACTGGGCAGGCTTAAAGTCAAGAATCTCATGTTTTTCTGATCCGTGAACCCGCCACGATGGTCTAATTCATACCTCCTGGTTTGCTCGTCCACAATAGGCTACCTGCCGACTCGGGGACCCCTGTGGCTGCACACTATTAGACAAATATGCAGCTGCGATGCTGCGTTGGTAGAGATTAACCCTGCCGTCATTGACCGTCATACTCCTACTAAAACGGTTGCACCAGACTCTGGAAGTACAAGTCAGACCACAAATTTATTTTTTTTTGTATTGTATTTTAAAGAAATACAGCATGGAGGGATCTGCTGTTTTCCCCCAATGTGGGTGATTCATCTCTAAAAGGGGCAACAAGGATGCACAAACGGCACCGATTTTTTTTCCCGGGAGATCACTTTCCTCCTTTCTTTTCAGTTCTTTGTGGCTTCTTTTCTTCCGCGTATATGCAGCGTATAAACCAGCACACTGTTGCTCTGGTGTATCTGTCTGTAATCTCTCCGAGTCGAACACGGTCGTTCAGCTGAGCTAGTGTTGGTAATTTTGCTTCATCACTTTTTTTTGTTGTACTTTTGGGTTTCTGCATAGCAGACTATTTATTTTAGATTTTATGTTTTGGTAGAAAAACAAGCCATCTGTCACAGGAAGTGGCTTCGTACCCACCTTGGGTGCATTTTGTTTAGTTGTGGAAGGGGTCAGCATCGGCGGCTGACAGGAAGGCTAAACAAATTACAGCGAAGTGTCTCCACCATATCCCTTTGAGCTATAGAGACCTTTGTTGTGTTGGCTGGCTTTTAAATACGTTCTGAGGTTAGGTTGGGGTCTAGTTAAGGGTCAAAATGATTACAGACAAGTTAAAATCTTCTTATAAAGGAAGATTTGTGTATAACAAAAAGTATTTGTCTTATAATAACACTTTTTGCATTCTCCTTAATGTCATAGTAAATGGGACCACATCTATCCAGCAGACTTTATACTTTTTTTTGTTCAGTCGAGCTCACTAAGCACTAAGAATGGTTTTCTTCTAATGGAGAAAATGTGTAAAACCTTGTTAAATTAGCTATCTGCAATTATTTACACATTCTTCTTTTTTTTTTTTTTTTAATCAATAAAGCTTACTGCTTATTTGTTTCATTAATGTGTTGCATGCTTAGTTTATTGTCGAGGATGTAAAAAAAAAAAAAATAGAAATCATAGTACAATTTGCCGTTGTTTTTAAGTTATGTATTTTCGGCCCACGAGTACTTGTGACTTGACGGTTTTGGCCCGTGGGACAGAAAGTTTGGACTCCACGGATTTAGAGGATCCCGAGTCGTGATCATGATTCAGAACGTTTTGCTGTGTCGCGATCCGCTTCAGAAATAAAAATAAATAAATTCGGATAAAACATTTTTATTTTATAAATGTTACAGCAGACAAAAGAAAACCTCTAACAAAAGGTTAAAATGGCTTTTTAAGTGGACTACTAGGACTACTTGTTTCCTCAATGGGGCACGGTCTCTTCCATTGTTGTTTTTGGTCAAAGAGGCAGGAACCGAAAATCAGCTGCTGATATCTGATGGTTGCGTCTCCGCGGTTTGAATCAGACGCGGGTGTTCACATGGTCACCACCAGTGACAGAGCAGTCTCTACCCTTTAAATATGACTTTGGGGGCGGGGGGGGGCGACTGTCTCTATGAGCTTCTGTTTGTTCACATCTATGATTATAACACACCTGTCCTGCCTGAGACTGTTTAGTCCCCCTTAAAGCTTTGAGGAGAGGGTCTAAGCTATTGAGTCAGCAGCAGTTTATCATGCCGATGTGTCCTTCAACAAGTCAACTCCTAGATGTCATTGAAGATAAAGATACAGTTTGTTTGTCTTAAGACATACTCACAAACCTGCTGGTCTCAGTCTCAAAACTGAATCCCTGGTCATCTTGGTGCCTAAAGTTTGGTGTTTGCCACGAGGACAATAGAGGACTAACCTGACCCTAGCCAGATGGATGTCGCTCCGCCTAGCTCCACTCATCCATCTGGGACCTCTCCATAGGAATTGCCTTTATTGAAGGCTGGGCCTTATCAAAAATCCTTACATATGATTGGATAAGCCACTTGTCTGTGATCTTTATCGACGTGCTATTTCAACCACTCACACCGAAGCTAACCCGTGACGCTGATGAGAGCGACGCAGGAAAAAACTAATTATTACTTTTTTTAAATGTGTTTGCGGCTCTAGTTGCACGTGTTTTATTGACAGTGAGCTGACAGGAAGAGGGGGGAAGACAGGCGGCAAAGCGCCGCGGGTCGGAGTCGATCCAGGGCCGACCGCGTCGAGGACTAAAGGCCTCCTAATATAGTTTGCGGTAACCGCTCAGCCACGGGCGAAAACATGGTTTCCACCAGCAAAAGCCTTCAGAGCCGTTCTCTGATGTTCTTTTAATGAAACAATATTAGGTAGATTGGACAACACGGAAGAAATAGCAGCATCAATGTTAACGCTTGCTTCCTCGATGCGAGCCGCCATTGTTGAATCAAAACAGTCTCACGTCATGGTCGCTTCTCCACTACGTCACATCTATGAAACTCCAGCCCTGCGCCCTGATTGGCTGGACAATAAAATGGGTTGAAGAAATCAATTTCTATGGGAGATGTCCCAGATGGATGTGAGTGAAGCTAGGCAGCGCAAAATCCATCTGGCTAGAGTCAGGTTAATAGAAGAGAAGTTGCACCCGAAAAACCAAGGAAGACGGCTGACGGGGGTAAAGTTGTGGAAGAAGTTTAAAGTGGGGTTGGGTTCTGAAACAGTATCCCAAACTTTTAACATCCAGAAGAACACTTTTCAATTTCTTATCTGAAAATTAGAGAAAGAGAGATCAGCTGCAACCCTACCAAGACATGGCTGTCCACCTTTAACTGGCAGGTAGGGCTAGATGAGTATCAATCGAAGAGGCGCAGTTAAGAGACCCAATGTAACAATTGAGGAGCTGCAGAAATCCAGAGTTCAGGTGGGAGAATCTGTTTACAGGACAACCACTGAGAAAACCTGGTCTAAATGGAGTGGCAAGAAGAAATCCATTGTTGAAAGGTAGCCACAAGAAGTCCCATTTGGAGGTTGCCTCACTGGGAAACATGGAAAGAAAGTACTCTAGTCAGAGGACACTAAGATGAACCGTTTGGCCAAACGTTGTCAGAAAACCAACGAGGCTCATCAGCCGGAAGGCACCACCCCTACGAGGGATGGCAGCATCGTGATGTGGGGATATTTTGTTTAACGAGGGCAGGGAAGCTCGCCAGAGTTGATGAAGTGAGATGAATGCAAGGCATGTTGGCGAAATATGTGAGGCTGAGGCACGGGCTCAGCTTTCAGCAGGGCAGTCAGTGTGCCAGTGGAAGGATTTAGATCTAAGCTTGTTCACACTGTATGTTAAAATGCCCCAGTCAAAGTCCAGACCTAAGTCTAATTGATCTTTTTATGGCAAAACTTGAAAATTTATGCTCTCTTTCTTAACATAATTAAATAAAAATAAGAATTTGACAATGATGAAAGCTGGTGGAGACGAAAGACTTTGTATTCAGAAACTTTTTAGTGCCATTGTAGCCCAAAGGTATGCCACAGCTTTCATCGGTATATATATATATATATATATATATATATATATATATATATATATATATATATATATATATATATATAAAGCATAGTTCCACTTTACATTTGTGTCACGGAACACCTCAAAATGCATCGACCTTTGTGGTTGTAACGCGACAAGATGCATAATGATAATAATGCAATTTATTTACAGGAGCCTGTCGTAACACTTAAGGTCAACGTGCAAATAAAAACTGACAAGAACAACAATAAAATAATCAAGTAAGTGGACGGATGCCTACTGTATGACTGCAGATACTCAAGACTCCACAGCGATCGTCTTAGCAAAACATCAGGAGCGGCGCGTTACGAGCCATACGGGGCTCTACCGCTCGTTAACGTGCTAAAGGAAATGTTTGTGACTTCATAGCGTGCTGATGCATTTGTTAGCAGCTCTTCGCCGTAAACTCTATTTAAAAAGCACTTAATCATTCGGAGACAACGTTATCTGAGCCCGTCCTGCAGACTCCACTGTTTACAACACTTCATAGCATATTAGTTGGCAGGAGTACCCTGTTAAAGAGTCGTTCTGCGGCAGATGGTCACGTTAAGTGCGCTGAAAAATTGTGTTTACTCATGGGCTGTAAAACACTGTGCCTACGTCAGGTTCATTGCTTTCCTTCAACCCCCCCCCTTTTCCCATTGCCTCGTCTGAGACGGTTTCTTAAATGAAATATAAGGCAGGAAACTAAAAAAAATTTAATAAAAGGAATATGTCATGTGCCTGTGAGGAAATGAATTCACGCAGGAAAAGTTGGAGACATGTCGTCGTCTTAGATGACCTGGAAGAGTAAACGTATGCCTAACCCCTTTGTCAACAGCGACAGGAAACTCTGAAAAATAACGAACATTTTAACAAGCCACTAGCCCTTAATGGAGCTGTATATCCATAGTTGAACATGCAATATACTATTTGACGTATCTTTAATCTCACGATGGGCTTCCTGACAACATGTTTGCCTGATTGGATCAGGCCATTAACTGCAAAATTGTTTGTAATGGCTGCGACCGCGTGGCTCTCTGCTAGACGTTTTTGATCGCGAAATCAAACAAAGCAAAGCCGAGGATTGTGTGTGTTTGCTTTGCAGGGAACTTACTCTCAGAGCTCTTATCGATCCTTCGAATGAAACCTTTGGTGGATTTAGTGACTTTATATTGGTATCTTAAATTTTCTATTTTTTTTCTGTTCTTTGAATCCATCTTTTGTTTTTGTTTGTCGGTCAGATTTCAGGAACGAAAGCCAGAGTCCTTTCAGCGCTGGTGTTTACAAGCTGGATTTGGATGATTGTTTTAAAATGCAGGAGCGACGGCAACGTGTGGCGCAGGTTTGGGTTTGGTGGGGGAACGAGCTGTTCTTGGTTAGGGAAAATGGGTTGTGATTTGTGTTGCGGAGGGACGGTGCCTAGCATTTTTTGATGTGGTTGAATTTCTTTCAACATTTTCACACAGTAAGATCACTTCAAAATAGTCTGCAGCAGGCCCACAAATACTTCCAACTTGGATATTTTTGCCCACTCTGCCTTCTTAAAGTGTAACTCACCCCAAAAATCAAAATTTTTTTGCAGATAAACTTTCTAAACTGCGCCTAAAGGTTTTATATATATATATATATATATATATATATATATATATATATATATATATATATAATATAAATTTATTTTATTTTTTTACTTTGTCGGCCCTCTTGGGGTTGAACGGTGGCTAATGCAGTTGAATTTTCCTATCGGTTCAAACGGCACATGCTTTCGTTATTGTAGCCCCCGGTTCAGGTAAAAGAGATTTCTTTATTTAACCAAGATTGACCTGGTCAAGATGGCAGCTCAAACACACACTTGAATACACCATAAACTAATCTTACTGACATTATCTTATAACAGCTAATCTCAGTAGACACGCCTGCAAAGCAAGTCAGGCATTGACAGTATTGAGGTTGAAAGGGAATCATTTTATCCTTTTATACCTTCGATCATTTGCTTTAGTCGAGATCATTTAAATCTAAACGTAAAGAAGATTTGTTCAGAAGATTTGTTACTGCTCTGGACATTAGCCCATGCTATCAATGATGCTACTAACATGTCGTTAGAAATCCTCCACCTAAAAAGACCGATCTGTGGCCTTACTACCGGTGTCTGTCTTGTCACTCTCCATGCTTCAATGTGTTTAATTAAGTGTGGTAGGAAATAACACTGAGATACTAATTAAATAAAAGAAGAGGGTGATTTAATCAAGCTCCAGCACTTTATTGAGAAATGGAGCAAAAGTAAGCGCAGCCTTTCATACTCAGAGATGGGCCTGGCTTTAAGGGAGCAGAGGTCTTTTGCACCAGAATTTTCTCATCTAACATTAAGCTAGCTGTCACTTTCCCTTGACCTGACCACAGCCTCGTATAACCCCTACCGCTCATCCCCACCCTTAGCCCCGCCCCTCGGGGTCTCCTGGCTCCGCCCACTTTGGTGGCATTTTTCAAAATTTGTTTGGGGACAGGGTTATGCCGGGTGAGTTACACTTTTACCATGTTTCCAGCCAAATGGGAATCACCATGTTGGAGCTAGAATACAAATTTTCTATGGCCATCAAAGCCTGATGTTATATTTGGGATTTTTGTTGCGTAAAGGAAACAAGCTGCCAAAATATTGCTGGTAACATGCCGCCTAAAGACCCAGTTTAAAGTGGGTTCTTTAATAAATTGTACTTGGTTTGAATTTATAGCGCTTTTCCAGTCATACTGACCACTCAAAGTTTCTAAGCCCTCCTGTTATCTGTAGCTCCATGATCCTGTTAAGTTCAGAAACACAGATCAGAGTTAATGGGCAGGATATGGATTTTTTTTAAAGTATCTAAGGACCAAAAAAAAAAAAAAAAAAAAAAAAGTTAGACATGCAGAAATCCTTACTAACTATTGATCAAACCCAGTTTGATGACTCGAAGCTAACCCATTTTTTTTTAAAACGTTACATTTGTTAATTTAAACACTGTCTGCTACACATAAAATACATATTCATCCGGTAAATGTAGGTAAACCATAAAGCAGTGTCTTATCAATAAATTAGGCTGTGGGTGAGAAAAACAAACAAACATACTAAACAGTTCAAGTTAAGCCCTGTTTTAATAAATGAAAATAGGCTGCATAAATAGACCATAGCTAAAAAGTACCACCGGCTGAAAGCAGAACCTTTTGATTTATAGGTGACATAAAATGACCTACTATTCAGTGGGACGACTGTTTTGTGTCTGACTTTGCCGCTGGGACACCTCCAAAAACACGTTCATGCGAAGACGGTTATCACTTCAGCATAGGCTCACCCTGAGGGTATTAACGGGTATTAATAAGGTTCCAGTCTGATAATTTTTTTTTTTTTTTTCCCTCTCCTTTTGCACGTTGCTGTGTTGAATCAAATCTTTGTCCGCTGCGGTTGTCCTTCTAAAAACAGCTTACGCTGATTACACAAACTCAGCATACCTGAGTCCTATAATCCTCGTTCAACAAATTTCTCTTATGTAGTGGAAGCTGGATGTTTATAGAAGAACCGTGCAGGTGTAAAGGGGACACGCCTTTTTGTCGTCGGGGTAATGAAACCTCTTCGCCAGCGGCCTTCAAATTGCAGGCTGGTGCGTCTCTCAAAGCCCTCGTGAGCGCCCCCCCCCCCCCCCCCCCCCCTTTGTGACGTTAGCCGGCTTAGCTTTATTAGCTTTGTGGTCTTAGTTGGGCAAACACTTGTTGTCATCACTCTGGGGTGTTTCCTCCAGCTGAGGCTCGTAAAACACGTGGCTTTGTGACTGTCCCTTGATGTGGGACTCATTTTACATTTATAACACCCACAAATGGCCATGTGGGAGAGAGAGAGGGAGAGAGAGAAACGCGCTGTGTTGCATTTTCTGCTCTGCTGCGTGCCCACTTGCTTTGTGTGTGTTTAGCTGGGTGTCCTGTGGGAGGTTAAAACGTGACGAGGCACTTTTTGAAAGGCAGGACCGTTCCCAGGCTAATTAGCCAGCCGTGAGTCCGCCTTTATTAATCTACAATGCCTTGCAAAAGTATTCATACACATTTTCTCAAGTAACATCTACAGTGCATTTTATTCAGATCTCTTCAGGTTTCCCTCTGCGGTCTGGAAAAGGACCGCATAGAAAAAGAGCAAACTCTACTGATATCTGTTCCCTCGTCAGCCCAAAACCCCTAGGCACAAAGCGGACAGGTCAGGGAGAAGGTCGAGAGGTTTCAGGCTATGAATTCATTTCCTATTGGTTTGAACATCTCTGAGAGCAAAGATAAACTATTTGGCCACCATGCCAAAGAAAGATATTTGTGGAGGAAAACTAACACTGCACGTCACGGTGAAAAGAAAACCCATCCCTGTGGTGCCACAGTGTGGTGGCAGCACCTCACTGTGGGCGTGCTTCTCCTCCGCAGGGATATGGACGCCATTAGAGTTGATAGGAAGGCGGATTGAGCTAAATGCAGGGTAACTCTTGAATAAAATCAGCTGGAGGCTGGAAAAGACTTGACACCAGGGCAGATTGACACAACACACCCCGGTCCTGTAATGCAGCGGTTTAGATCTCAGCACATTCAATTCAATTTTATTTATATAGCACCAAATCATGAAACATGTCATCTCAAGGCACTTTACAAAGTCAAAATCAATCAGATTATACAGATTGGTCAAAAATTTCCTATATAAGGGAACCAGTTGATTGCATCAAAGTCCCGACAAGCAGCATTCAGTCCTGAAAGAGTGTAGAGCTACAGGGAGAGTCGTCTGCATTGTCCATGGCTTTGCAGCAATCCCTCATACTGAGCAAGCATGAAGCGACAGTGGGAAGAAAAACTCCCCATTAACAGGAAAGAAAAACCTCCAGCAGAACCGGGCTCAGTATGAACGGTCATCTGCCTCGACCGACTGGGGTTACAGAAGACAGAGCAGAGAGATTCCTGTGTTAGAACGGCCTAGTCAAAGGCCTGACTTGAATCCGAGAAGTATCTGTGGCAGGAATTGAAAATTGATGCTCACTAGTGCCTTCCATCCATTATGACTGAGATTGAGGACTTTGTCAAGTAAAAAAAAAAAAAAAAAAAAAAAATTGGCAAAAAATATCCACCTTTTTTTGAATGTTCAAAGCTGGTATACCCTCCCCTAAAAGACCCGTAGCTTTGAACGCAGCAGAAGGTGGTCCAGCAAAGACTTGACCGGTGCGGGTTTTCATTTTTTTTTTTTTATTCAAGAACTTTGAAAAGCATTTACAACATCCCAATACGACATGTTGAAGTGAGCCGTCCTTCCTGCTCTTTGACTCTTCCTTTGGGAACGCTTCCAGAGTCGCCAGTTTTTGCCTTCTGTCCTTGCCGTTTCATGTCAGTCCACCCTTTAGGATGACCCCGGCGTCCCGTCTTATCGGAGATAATTGCCGACGTGTAATAAGTGCTGCGTGTTCCAGCCTCAAGGCCTCGGCGGTCGTGTTCCCGCTCCTCCAGCGCGGCCGTGAAATCAACCGACGAGCCCTTCATCCGAGGGGCAGCTGGAGATAACTTGCATCCAATC
Organism: Fundulus heteroclitus; assembly: GCF_011125445.2. Classification (NCBI taxonomy): domain Eukaryota; kingdom Metazoa; phylum Chordata; class Actinopteri; order Cyprinodontiformes; family Fundulidae; genus Fundulus; species Fundulus heteroclitus. The sequence continues at coordinate 22,276,488 of NC_046365.1, read as the reverse complement.
CTTATTTCGTTTTTTTTTTTTTTTTTTGCCCTTTTAGACCCACAGAGTCCGACTGTGTCTCAGGTTTAGTCTCGCGGTGTTCCCTCTTGGAACCGTCCCTCCCCCATGTCCCCCCAGGACTCAGGGAAAACAAGGTTTGGTTTTCAAGCAGCATCTCGCCTCTGTTTGATGGAATATGTTGAGCTGAGAGAGAGAGAAAGCGGGAGATGGAGCAGAGGAAGGAAGGTCTTGCAAAACGCCACAGCACGCTACTGGAATGAGCAAAAGCACATGTTTGTGCTGCCCTATAGCGCCTGTATGCGTGTGTGTGTGTGTGTGTGTGTGTGTGTGTCTCCTTCTGCTCATGTGAAAAACGGCGAATCCTGCCTCACGTGAGACCCGCCGCCATGTCCTGTCCTGGTCTTCTCTTTTTTAATGTTGTAATGTTGTTTGCGGCTTGGTGCGTGCGTGTGTGTGTGTGTTTGAGACCCGTGGGCCATATGGCGTTGGAGGAAAATCTGGCTGTAAAGAATTAATGAAGGCGCGACGAGAGGAGCGCGGTTTATTATGGGGAAGGGCAGCAAGAGAGGAGAGGAGGTGAGGATCACGCGAGAGCGAGCCGTCGCACGTTTCCCCCTCTTCCTCCGGCCCCGGCGGATGTGCGCCTCCCGGGTCGGCGTGTATACAGACGGATTACGTTAAGCAAACACTGGGGGCCCCGTCCTGGAAAAAGGCGGCGAGGTCCCGAGGCGGCTGATGTTTGACTTATTAGGGGGACTCCGCCAGTCCATCACGCTCCGTAGGGCGGAGGGACTGGAAAAGCAGCCGGCAGGTCGTTTGTTGACGCCGGGGTCCGTTGTGCCCATGAGCACGCTGACTTTACGGCGGACCTAAACTGTGGCTGACCGGCTCAGACTTGCCCATTCTTATTTCTTTTGTATTCTTCTTGATCCATTGTATATATGAAGATTCACTGTATATAACTGAATGCACCTTTCCTACTCTGCACCTTCTTGTATGAGCCGACGTGGCAAGTGAATTTCTCCATTGTGAGATCAATAAAGCCTATCTTATGTTATCTTCCTACCGATTCGTAGCCGTGTTCGTGAGGGAGCCTTGCAGCCGTTGGATCAGGATCTCCACATAGAGTTGGGCTCAGAAACATTCATACGCCTGGCCGATGTCTTTTTTTTCTTCCTCTTCTTCTTTGGATTCTTACCAACACGTAAACGTGTCGGAGTCACGACTCGAATCTGATAGAGCTAAACTAACCTGGCCAGCCACATTGATAATGTCCATCAATCTACAATTCTGCACTTCATCAATCTGGTCCTGCTGCCATCGAACCCGTTTGGGGAAAGGAGGGACATTCAGCAGAACTCTCCGAGCTGATTGGGCGAAGCGATGCCTAGTGCCCGCCTACCAAAGGCTGGTTTTAGACACTTCTAGCTGTTCGTTTTTTCAAAGATGCAATCGTAGACTCTTACCAAAGAGATGTGACAGCAGCAGCTACGCGTGCGTGCGTCCTCCTGCGCTGCCACGTTTATTTTGATTCGGCTGTGGGCTCGTCAGCTCTTGCTTTCCTTTCACCGGTATGTCCCGCCTTAAACCGCTTTTTGATGCACCGATGCCCCGAGAATGCGTCTTGCCGGCAAGGTTAGCTGGCAACAAGCGTTGGAGCGTATTGCAAAAGATAAATGGCCAAAAAAAAAAAATGTAGAGAGCTACAAAAAAAAAGCAAAAAAAAAAAAAGCTAGTGAGCAATTACAGCTCTTTGCTGTAACTTTAGTAAATGCTTAGAGAGCAGATTAGAGAGAAGGGTGTACATAATTTTCAACATGTCATATTTGTGCTCCAAAAATGATTTCTTTTCTTGTCTTTTTGGAAATCCCCGTCTTAATTCCCAATCAGAAAGGAGAGTCTCGGTAGAATGAAAACATCTTTGGCTCTCACATACCAGGGGTATGAATAAACTTTACTTACCTTTTAGTATTGTTCCTGCCACAACACGAGGTTGAGTGGTGCAGAGCGCTCACTCTGATTACCTTGGCAAAGAAATGTTACGGTAAACACTGCTATCAGCGGTTTGGAAAGTTGGGGGAAAAAATAGTAAAGTGTGTAGTTTGAGTCATATTTGCATATTTGGATTTGTTTCAGCTTTGTTTGCGTTTTTCTTTATTTGCACTGACTTCATTTTATTTGAACGGGTTCGGTTCTAATGGTTAGCCATCTTGTACCAGGCATCGCTAATATTCATCACTTATATATATTTTACTCTAAAATAATTTAGATTGTGCAGTCTGTCTTCAATGTTATCTTCCGATAAACTTCCAGTAACAAAAATAAATAAAAAAACATTGACTCATCTTCCACTCAGGACAGGGTACTCAGTTCTCATCTTAAGAAACACTTATTTGAAATCTGAATTTCAGCAGGGTTAAAACCAGACAGAGCCTTATGGTGCTCCCATTCAGCTCACTAACTTACTCACACAGTGTGTCTTTGCATATTAGTAAATAAGTTATCTATTTTTTAAGGTAACAATTTTGGTCCAGAATTGTTGCCACATATTCAAGGACATTTTGAATTTTTTTTTGTGCTTTTTTTGTGTGTGCGGCTTGAATGGCCATTTAAACATAATACATAATCATTATTTTTTTCCTGTCAGTTCCAATAAATCAATTAATTGCACAATAGATTTTCATCACATGATTAATTAAAGTAAGTACAATAATTTGTGTATGCATGCTTGCTTATTTCCCCTTGTGTTTCCGTCTCATCTCTCGGGGACGGCATGGCAAATAATTCTTCATCTTTCTTTTTACCTTATTTAGTCTCGCTACGATGTTGTCCTAATATTTCCAGCTCCCATTGCTCAACAGCTTTCTAATAATAACACGGAGAGATGCCGGTATCCGCGTTTATAATTTTTTTCAAATAAATCTTTATTGAGCACTTCTAGAAACAATTACAGTCACCGTTACTTCCGTAAACGGCGCGTTGCTCTGTGACGTCTCCTTCTGTTATCCGTGCATGCGGGTCGCTTTGCGGTTTTGAACCATTCAGACAGAAGCCTGACGACAGTCGCATTTAATAGTAATATGAACGGCCACCTCAAAAAAACTCTTATTTCAGCAAAAAAATAATCGAAATTGAGCATCAAGACCTGCAGTGTGAACGTAGCCGTAGTGTAAGGCTAATAACAGCTAACGCGTTTGGTTGGTTGACCGGGAGATTTTATTTTTATGTTTCTCTCAAACATCAAGGGGTTTAAGATAAATAGACGCTCAGCCTGGCAGGGGTGCGAGTAAAGGCGTATTATACGCTGGTGGAAACCCAGCTAGTGTCAGGATGACAAAGTGTCAAATGACGGCACCCGCTTAATTGGTCTGAGCCGGTAGGTCGAGAGGATATACTAGTGTTATTATCTCGTTATCATATTGGTTGAAAAAGGTCTCCAAATGACAATAATATGATTTATGGCAGTAAGTTTTAGCAAAAAAATGTATCGTTCTGCAAAATGTTATCGTGACAGGCCTACTGTCTGCAAAGACAGAAGCAAATGGAGGAGCAGAGTTGAGCTTGCATCTCCTATTTATCACAAGCTCATTAAAACATCTGCTAATTTCAAGTTGGAGACAAAATTGTAAGTAAATAAACTTTATTTATATAGCACCTTTCACTGGATAAAAACCACAAAGTGCTTCACAATAAAAACAACCATATAACAACACAAAATAAAAATATTAAAAACAGCATAAATGCAAGATCATAGCATAAAACTAGTTAAAAACTAGTTAAAAACCAGTCGGAACAAGTGGGACTTAAATTGCTTTTTTTTTTTAAAAATGAAAAGAGTCAAGACAGCAAAAGATAAAGGGAACATACAGTCTGGGGAATTATGCATCAGTAGACATCATGAGGGTTATTTCTTTTCAAGAAGCTATGGGGTTTGTGTTTTTAAAACACTTTTTTCCACACAGGTTGTCAAAAATTTGACATGGAGTATGCCGTCAGGCAAATATACATAAAACACATCGAGTATAGACAGGCCGTGTTTACAGTAAACACCAAGACACTAAAGGAAAATTGCTGCCCTGTGACATTCACCAGCTTTCGTGTATTGTTCCTCCGTCGGTTTCTGCGTACGGTTGTCCTTTTAGAGACAAAACCATTTCTATTTTTGATAAAGAGAACGTAAAACTATGACGATTAAGTTGGTTTAGTCTTTGCTTTTCCTTCTGAAGGCTGATCAGACCCGTTTGCCGCTAACGTGTCGAGAAGCAGGACGGTACGGCAGAGATGAATGAAGGCGAACCAGATTTTTTTTTGTTACCAAGTTTACCTCGCTGTCTGCTAATCTCTAATAAAAATCAAAGCGCATCCTCATACCCCAGCAGCGTGTGTTCGCTTGACTTTTTTTTAAGAATTTTTTAGGGTTTCCGTCACTTGAAGCTCCTGCGGCAGGATGTTTGAGGATGATCTCAGCCCCCCCGGCTGCTGCTTGGCTGTGAACGCGCGAAGCCGCTCTGAAGTCAGTGTTTATGGAGGCCCCCGGCCTCTCGGAGGAGAGAACCAAAGTTAAATAAATACTCGCTCCATCCTGTCTGCATTAAGGGCCTGCACACATGGCTTTGACGTCAGAGTGACATTAAACAGGGCGGGGTGGCCCAGCTGGCTGTGACAGCCGTATGTGCACATGCTCCCCCCCCCGCTCCGCCACAGCTTGGCCTCTCTCTTTCCTCCCGCAGATCTCTGGCTGTTTGGTCATTTCCTTTTAGCTCGTCAGGGCTGTCCAGTTCGTTTCAGCCAAACTCAAACGAACAGCGTTTTTTGCAGTAGAATATAAAGCAAATCACAGTTAGCCTTTTTTTTGTTTGTTTTTGTTCTTTTTCAGAACTTTTGCTTTTGTTCCTTTTTAAATAAAACCTTATCTGGCCGCTGCCACTTTCTTTACTTAATCACTGACACCCAGTTTTGCATCTTATTTTTTTTTGCAACGGCAGTAGATTTTCTCTTCGTGTGCATGCCTGCCTGATTTTTCGTTTGCGTCTGCCCCGCGGTCCCACGACTGGTCTGTCAGCATTCCAGGCCTCCGCAACACGAGTGAAGGGCTCCTTTTTTAAAAGGTTAATTGAAACCACAGCGCCCGAGTATCTGTTTCTTTTATCTCTCCATTCTGGTCGTTCAGGTTTTAATACATTTAATGAATGCGTCTTCCTTTTGAAGTATCTAGCGGCCGCTTCCTCAAAGAAGTTGCAGCTCGCAGCTCTTGGTTTTAATCTGATGACCCGTCGCTGTAGTTTAGTCATTCTTTTGTTGCTTTTAGAAAGTCGTTGTATATTTTATCGCTCTCACCGGCAATGAGGACTTTATCTGCAGGGGGGGTCGAACCCAAACCATTTTGTTCGCTCAGAATTGGATGGTATGCCAGCAGCGGCAGTGTTTTGGTCAGGAACTACTAGGTCCACGTCATTTTATTAGTCAGACATGACCGACTGTGTACGAGGTAAATAACCAGGTTGGTCTTGATGACGTAACGCGCAGCACACTGCGGTCCTTTCTGGAGCTTATCACAGCTAAAGAAGGGTCTGGGGTTTTAAGAGCACTAAAGTTTCCCACCATTCTGCTGTCCTTTTTTTTTTTAAACGAGAGTCCAGGGAAAAAAGTTTTCTCTGGCTGCACGGAGAATAGAGTGAAACGGTGCGGCCCCTCCCCCACTTGTTGCCGTGCGTTGCCAATCACAGAGCTGGAAAAAAAAAGGCTGCTTCACTTTTTTTCCTTTTTGTTAAAATTGAGACAAATCTGGACGTCTAGCAAAAAAAAAAAAATACATCCATAAAGGCGGCGCTTAAAGGAACACCTATCGTACGTAAGCTAGGAGCTAGGCATGTCTGTGAAGCAGCTGACTGCAAACTGTAGCGGAGCAGACGGCACGGCTAATTAGCCGGCTAGCATCACGCTAAGGCTCGTACTGCGACCCGCAGGACCACAGAATACCTTTCTGCGCAACGAGCAGTTGAGAACCGAATAGCAATAAATAAATGTTGCTGGTAAGACTTATTACACGTGAATGTTCAGCGTGTTTATATCACTTCAGCAACAGTTGCAACAATTGTTGCTTTTCTGTTTTGGGAGAGAGAGGAAAAAAAAAAACCCAGTGCGGCTGCATTTAAAGGAAATTAAATAAGTTTCTGAGCATTTTACAGTGGGTAACGTTATTAAGCGTGCAAAGAAGGGAACATCAGATAAGAAGGAACACCATCTTCTCTATGCAGCTTTATATGGTGGGTTAGTCTCAGTGCCCCCCCCCCCCCTTCTGACTTTTCACTGAGTCTCATAGCTAAAAATATTGTTTTGGAAACTTAGGTTCATCTGAGTTGCTGCATAAAAAATGTAAACTCTAGCCGACTCTTCAGCAACACAAGCCTAAAGAAGGGTCATGCTAAACAATTATCAAAAAGTTACATTACACTCCAAGAATAGTGGATTTATGTGAGTAAGTCGACCCGCTGTGTGTCAGACATCCACAAGAACGTCTCATGTGTAGTGGTAACTCTGTAGTTTAGCATTGTGAAATCAAATTTAGTCACGTTTTAATTATGGTGTGAACTAGAATGTAAGGTAAACACTTAATCCTCCTTTGCTGTTGAAAATGAAAACAGTAAGTTCACAAAAACTGAAACCAGTTTTTATCAAAGACCAGACTGCCTCATTATTTCTCTTACATGACACCACATGTCCTTGAGAAACACGTATAAAAACTGTGTTTTAAAAAAAAAAAAAAATATCTGTAGCCAATGTGTTGCGTTACTAAAGTATTCGCCAAATAGGAAAAAAAGATGAGCTTGAACTGAAACGTTTGTTTTTGTAAACTTTTGCTACCCTAATTCCCACACATTTTTAAAAAAAAATGCCCAATCGTTTGACTTACAAAGTATTAATTTCCGGGTTGCTTAAATGTAAACATTAACTTTATAACAATGCAAAAACTGATAGCAGTATCGGTGACTTTAACAGAGCCTTCCAGACCAAACTATGACTGCTGACCTGCTCAGAAATGTTGTCCCCATAAGGTCGGTGGACAATTCTTTATCCACCTTTGATGCCATTAAACCAAAACTAACAAGATTAAAAGCAAAAGTTACAAAAGTTTTAAATGGCAAAATTAGATCTGAGTATCGGAGAGAAAAGGGTGTTTTTCTCTCCACACGCCAAAGCAGGAGTGTGCACTGCAAAAACATATCTAAAAATAAGTAAAATGTTCTTAAAGTTAGTGTATTTGTCCTTGATTTGAGCAGGTAAATAAGATTATTTGCCAATGGAAAGAGTATTTTGACCCCTAAAATAAGTTAATTAGACATCCTGCTCTTGATATAAGATGATGGAGACGAGTTGTTCCTATTTTAAGTGCAAAAATCTTATTCCATTGGCAAATAATCTTATTTACCTGCTCAAATCAAGGACAAATACACTAACTTTAAGAACATTTTACTTATTTTTAGTTCCGTTTTTGCAGTGCGTGCACATAAAAACCCTGCGACACGTCCGTAGGGTCGGGCCTTGCAGGTGTTCCTCTGCGATGACTCCGAGCCGGACGTGTTCCTTCACGTAGAAACTGTCACATTTCATCGGTGGGGACAGCTGGTGTCCCGTAAAACCTCGGGGGGGCAGAGGATTTCCCTCCGTTACTGTCGAGCTATGTGCTTTACATCAGCAGCAGCCTGTGTCAACTTGAGTTACCGTCTGAAAAACAATGTTTCACCACGCACCTGGCCGGGTTTCAATCTGCTCACTCTCTGCTTTGTTAGACCGCGTGTGTTTAGGCTGTACTTGGTAGAGATGCACCAATCGAAAGCTGGCCGCAGGTGTTTATGGTTTCATGAAGCCGGGACCTCCTGACACCAATTTTAAACCGTTACCGTTTCTCTTTAAGAACTCTAACATCAAGGTGCTTGAACACTATTATTTTCTAGCCTTCCCACTTCATTAATTATTTAAAATGGCAGCAGAGGAGACGTCATGCCACACGTGTGAAAGGATTTTGTAAGCAAAGACGAATGGCCGTCGAGTAGTGTGGTAAAGCACAGCTAACGTCTCCCCACTGATTGGCTGGCTCAACTTAAAAAAAAAAAAAACCCTCGCATAAAGGGTGGCAGCCAACGCTGGAAGAGATCAAATGCCAAATCTCACACGTTCTCTGTGTAGCGGGCACATTTCTTTCCTCATCTCTGTTATTTTTATGAATGTCATCAAAATCTTTTTTTTTTTTTTTTTTTTTGTGTGGTATTTCCTGACATTTGGGCAGGAAATCAGTTCACCGCAGAGTTTATTTGCGTTCCACTGCTGTTTTTGTAGTTCCTGTGTGGTTTACAGCTCAGGAGGGCTAATTTAGCGAGGCGAGGCGAGACCATACTAATACCTTCAGATTAACCGTGCCCCTTGCTGCTCTGTTCCAGGACAATAACGCTGCGGATCCCGATCCCTGGCATTCAGTCCTGGATTCAACCATGGTGTAACAGCTACACATGTCTGATCACCAGCTTGTCTTCCTGCTCCTTCTCGGCCTTCCTACCTGGTTATAGACAGATGCTCTCGTTTTTTTCCAAAATCAAACTGCTCTCTGAGTCTGATGGCCGAAATATGAACGACGATATACATTTTTGTTTCTCTGCGGTCTGCTACTGAGCAACCTGGGCCGGTCGGTGGAGGGGGACCTAGAGAATCTAGATCTTCGGTAGTGAGATTTCATAAACACGGCCCATGTTTCTAAATCCAGCCTGTTATATGACACAGATGCTGAAATCTCAAAAGAAAACAAAGCAACTCTGGTGTACGTCATTTAGGCTTCTTGTCATCTGCTGGAAATCTTACTCTCCCCTGCGGTCTTTGAGTCGGATTGATCCGCAGACTTTAACAAACCTTTCGTTTTAACTAACTTCTGGCGTCTGCAGATTAATTAATTACAATTAATCGCATTTTCAATATAATGGCGATTTAAAAAAACGCAATTTCCAAATCGCAGAGGTCTGCAATTTTTGGCTATGTAACAATTAGTGAATTAGCCACGTCCATTAGGTGTCGGTAAAATGTTTAAAGTGGGTTTGCCTCCACATGGAAGACAGTTGCAGCAGTGAGAAAATCTAATTTTATTACTTGTTTTAGAGTTTATATAATCATATATAGCATTAAGTACAGGTCAATCAGTTTAATACATAGACTTGCTTGTTGGTTGCACTTTATGTTTAACAAGGATTAATGTCCAAATCAACTAAAAGCTGTTCTTTTGAACAATATTCTGATTAATAGAAACATTAAAAGTTCTTCTTTTAAATAGTCCTTCATTACAAACATCTTTATTTAGACGCCATTTTTGTTGCTTGTGGTTAATGCAGAGAAAAGTCAAAATTGCAATTTTGGTTGAAATATTTCGTAGGCAGAACGCAATAATTTCTGCTCTGAGTTTAGATGCTGCGGGTCTTTTAGCACCTAGTCTGCAGAGCGAGGAAACATAATGATTTGTTGTTTGTATATGTTTAAAAAGACATGATAAATTAAACTGGAAAAAAATCGCATTAAATCGCAATATTAAGAAAAAAAATCGCCAAAATCGTTCACCCCTATTCCCAACTGAATCGTCGTATTTAAGGATGGATTTCTCGTCGTTTTTCCATGACGCATAACCTTATTTTGGGGGCTTTCTCTACATCTTAACCACCGTTGCAAATAAATGTGAAGGATGCCGTAGGTTTCGTTGCAAACAAACAAACGGGTGTGGTTTCTCTCGCCTTGTCGGTCCGTCTGGACCACACAGAAGTGGTTTCTTACCGTTTCAGTACCTGCTTTTAAATGGTGATGTGCGATCGGGGGAAGAGGAAGCCTCCCAACGGAGGAGCGGATTAAAGAAACCGTGATGGCCGGGCCTTCGACAGACGTCGGACGTCTGGTCAGCTCTGTTAGGACTTCTCTCGCCGCCTCAGGAGGGCATCAAGCTTTGCCCTTGCTGTCCAGTCCACTCCTGTGCCTTGGAAACAGGATAACAATAGCCGAGGAAGTCCTGATAACCGCGCGGAGTATTGAAACCAGGTTGTGGTTTTTGTCAAAGGGACAGCAAACAATTTAACTGAAACCAGAAGTGAAAAGTGAGAATAGCTTTTTTTTATACACTTCAAAATGTTAATGACTTTAGAAGTGACTGCATAGTTGCTAATAAAAAAAAGACTATTAGAAATAATTTCCATTCGACAATAATGCCATGTTTTCCCTCTGTTCTCCTGAGATGAGGGGCAGACGGGACTAAAATAGTTATGCTAGCTTAATGAACTCATCCCACCCAGCAACACGTAGAATAACGGGACATGCAGGGGCGTAGACCCAAATTCTGGGCCCTGTACACTCTCAATGTCAGTGGGCCTCTATCCAAGCCAGCGCATGAGGCGCATGTCCAAAAAATAAGGTATCTATTTAAAATAAAAAAGCATTAATAGGGTTTTAAGCTACAATCAGATCAAATTATATTAATTCTTTCATTCACCAGCCGAATCGACGCGTTTGGCCTACCGTGCCTTGAGCATCTGACGCAAAACTCTCTAAACCTACAAGTATAAGGAATTGCTATTAGCCTCTTACATGCACTGCTTTTTAAAGCAAGCTCGCTTTGTATTTCTAGAGCCATTTCAGTACAAGATAAACTGCTAAAATAAACGTATGGCCTTATGTTGACAGACGGTCTCTCAAATGGTCCCACCTTGTCTTTGCTAGCTAACTCTGTTCACCTTTGGGAAAGAAAGCAGTCAATGAGGGTGCCTCCCCTCATTCTGCCTTCTTTCTTTTTCTTTCCTCGTTTGATGCCTGATTTTATGCTTTTTTGGGCAGCATGATGTCTCGCCCCAGCGTCATTAAATCTGGGCTCGCTGATGTTACACTTGTCAAAAAAATAAAAGAAAAAGACTTCCATGGGCCCTTTTCCCTACTCGGGGAGAGATGAGATGTACGGGTTGATAAATGTGTACTTTTGTTGGGGGGGGGGAATAGTCTCTGCCCACCGTTGCACCAGCTTCTGACCGCTTAGCCAGAGAAGATCAACACCTGCGAATACCGCTGTCAGATGATGCAGGAGTGCATGGCAATAAAACACGGTTGTTTTTGCCCTTGAAAAGCCAGATGTGAACAGCTGTTTGACATTTTTCTAATCTTTTTTTTTTTTTTTTTAAAAGAAAAACTTCATTCACTAAATACAAATCAAGCAACCCAGTCTGCAATTTCATGTCTGAACAGGTGGAGGGAAATAATTGAAGGTTTATTTGATTGTTCAGCTTCTCCACCCCGCTCAAAGCAAAAAAAGACTCTGTTGTCAAGTTTGCAAACGAACTATTGACGGGTAAACAATGCCTTTCAGTTTCTGTTGGCTGCTTAGCAAAAACAACATTGGAAAAAAAAAAAACACATGAAAGGATGGGTATCCTTTCATTACAGCACATGGCGCTGTGCTGTAATTTCAACCTGCCATTGTGTACGCATATTTTGGCGAGAGCAGTCGGGGTGAATCATGCGCATAAGTCAAGGTATGTTTCCTCCGATCATGTGAGCTGATCACGCAGAGACTCTGAGGTATGCAGCTGTTTTTTTGTGGGCTTTTCCCTGATGTTAATGTCCAATGGCTTCCTTCCTGTCCTGCCTTCCTATCTGCTTGGTTTCCTTAGATGGGAAACTTTTCGGACAATCTGTCTGTATGGTTTGATTTAATCAACTTTGTAAAGTGCCTGCGGATAACGTGTTGTGAATCGGTGCTATATAAATAAAATTTAAGTTGTTCAGTGCATTGCTAGGACATGAAAAAGAGACTCTACATTTAAACTGCAACCAGCCTATATGCACAATTTGGAGGTGTGTGTGCCTTTCCTCAGCTTGGAGCCCTCCATGTGTTGATTTCTGTGGATAATCAGGGCGCCGTTTAGTGCAAATATCATGGACCGTTCATTCCGGTTGCTTAGCTGAATCCTTTTTGGTTGCAGCCAGAACAGTGTCAGGACACAATGTGCATATGAGCCACAGTGCTAACGAAGAGTGTTGCAAAGAGTTACTTGGAGTGCTGCCAGCCCAGTGTGGCCATGAAGAGGTTGTACCCTTGGGCTCGGGCTAGTTTTGCCAGTCCCGCTTCAGTATCTCTGTCCAATCTATTTTGTTGCTTGTGGGGCACATGTCATGGATACACTGCTGCTAGTAGACACCTACATAGTCCTGATATGCAGCTGCCATGACAAGCCACCACATTCACACCGTACTAGCTTTGTGCATGCTCCAGACCTTCTACTATAAAACACTTCTTCTCTTTTAAATGGGAAGCATACCACTTTCTTGACAGAGTCCAGGAAATCCCACAAATATCGTCTGGGTTCAGGCTGATTTGTTGTAGTGTGGTCTTAATCCGAAAGCAAAGGGGGTCCAACAGATGGCGGCGGAGCGGCCCAGACCCGATGAGGGCAGAGCGATTGAGGAGCGCACCAAGGGCTGCCGTGAGGCAACACCAATGTGTGTTTAACCTATCATGATACTCCGTGCAGGATTATGGTAGAATCAGATGATTATTTCCTTTCATCCTAATCTGCATCACGAATAACACTCAAATAATCAAAATAAAACCCCCAAGCTTAAAACGATAGATTGAAGAGAGGTACATTAAAATGCCCGCCCCTTGGATTTTGTAAAGCTTTAACCTGCCTGAACCTGGATTGCCAAATTATTTATTTCTGGCTCTCCCGCCGTCCTTTATTATTTATACCAGGAGCATAGGTGCCATGATCCTGTGTGAGAGTCGAAAACATGAAACGAAGAGAAAATTACAAAAAGAAGGTTCCTTTTTTTAATACTTTCTTTTGCATCTTGGTAATGCCAATAGAGCTAAGTGCTTTTATATAACTGTAATTATTAGTTAGTGTCTTCCCTAGAGAACGTAGCCACATACCCTAACCTTAGATTTCTAGTAGACATTCCCCAGTTCAGCTTGTTCCATAGGATGGAAGCCCAGCAGGACAAAACAGAGCAGCTTTGCTTTAATACTTTCAGGCTTCCTGTTAGCTGTTTGGATCAGTGGGGATGGTTGATATTGGCGATATGGTTCACTCCCCAGGATAACACAGTCTGGGGGCTGTCATGGGTGCCCTTTATATTCAGTAAAATATTTTTTTTTTTAGCTTAATGGTGGTACATACATCTGACACCAAAGTTGATAAATATGTACACATTATAGCTAATAAAGTGGTGCTGAAATATGGTGTAATTTTGCTGTTTATCAGTACAAAATCTTACATGTTTAGATTGTTCAGACCTCAACCGGATTACTGTTAATTTAAAAAAATATAATTCAATATGGTTTGTGTTTTATGAAACAAATTTGAAAGACACATTGTAAACATCATTTTCAATTCTTCCTTGGCTTTGTTCCTCTTTAGATTGAGACAAATGTGAAAGCTGTCATTCTGTCTAAATGAAATAATATGGGATGATTAATTCTTTTGTTCTTTATAATGGTAATAAATTGCATAGTGAAAAATAGTTTTGCAGAATTACCTTTTTTAGGGTAAGGGAGGTCTCACCCAGGGCGCCATTTGTGCAACAGTCAATGTCCATGAACATTGTGTGTGGTGTTTCCTATTGGCTTTGAAAAAAGTGGAGCTTGCTGTTTTGGCATCAAAAACACTAATCTGACCTTTTATGGGTGAATAGCAGAAAGATTCGGCACAGATTCATATTCATTCAATATCTTTTTAGATTTTTAACCAGCTGGTCACCTGTCAGGACCTACAGATGTCTTAGTGGTTGTGCAGAAAATGACAAAGTGGGCTTGATTTTTATTTGATCTGATGCTTGATTGTAAAAAGATAAATAATAATAAACAAAATAAATAAATATGATCTGAGACCAATTGAGTAATGAACGTTTTGGGGTTCTAATAATTTTTGTTAGTGCTGATTCTGTATTATCATCCAGGTTTTTTTTTTGACTGGTTTCTTTTTATGGAACCAGTATGTTTTTACATAAGCTCTGAATAAATTAGGTTTGCCTTTGCTTATATTAAAATAATATACTTGCATACAAATACATAAATACATATATACTATTTTTATTTGCTAAATGCCATAGTCAGAAGTTTACATGCACTAATATTGCACTAAAAATGGAGAGGCTGGTAACCCCAGAATAACTCTTTCCCAACTTTCAAGTATGAAAGTACCCGGGGGTGGCGGCATCATGAATCTGTGGGTGTTTTGCTTCAGGGAGGACAGGTGTGCTTCTCAAAATAGGTGAAATCTCGGGGAAAGGTCGTTTAATTGAAGCGGCATCTTGAGACATTGGTCAGGAAGTTGAAGCTTAATCACAAATAGTTCTTCAAATGGATAAAGACCCGAGTTACATGGTAGCCTGAAGACGACAGAATGGGTGTTTTAGGAGCCATCACAGTGATCTCAGTCTCTCTGACAATCTGTGGGTCGAGCGGAGAGAAGGCCAGGCAGCAAACCGGACTCAGTTCCACCAGATGTGTTGGGATGAATGGACCGGTAAACCATGATAAGCTTGCAGACATGAGGAGAAGAAGTGTGCATGTATTTATATAGCGACGGTAAATATCTGGCTCTAACTGTAAATACGCAGCTGCAGCTGCTGTTGGTTGCAAATAGCTTCTTTTTTTTTTTTTAATAAGGAGCAGAGGAATGCTGTTTCGGCCATTCAAGCCTCGCGTTAGGGTTCGCTAACCTTCCGGGGGATGATAGTCGCCACCGGTGCGGATGTGGATAACCTATGAATGACGATGGTCAGGCTGGGCTAATGTTTGACCGGGGGTCCTCTCTGTGTGTGTGTGTGTGCGCGCGCCAGTGTGAGAGACTGCTGTCAGCGTTCTTCATCACATGCTCTGTCATGTTGCACAGAGGCGACTGGTGAGACGAAGCAGCTGTCCCCCCCCCTAACCCCCCCCACCATTTCTGGTCACACCAAGGTCAGCGTTCTTGAAGACACACATGCAGGGGCGGACATAAACACGCGCTCTCTTAGCTGAATGCCTTCGTTGCTCCTGTGCTGGAAATGCTACTTGTTGGATGCCCTGACTGTCTGTCAGTTAATTAATTAATTCCCCCCCCCCTTCTTTTTTCTTTTTGTCTTTCAGGTGGAGGAGGCAAGAGGAATGGCCGCAGCAAGAAATGGAAGGAGATGCTTAAACTCCCACACATCAGCCAATGCGAGGAGCTTCGCCGCATTATCGGTACGAGCGAGCGAGCGTGGAAAAAGATAACTTACCAAGCAGTGTCGTTGGTTGGTTGTCGGGGTGTGTCTGACTTTTAGGGGAGGGGGGGGGGGGTGGAGTTCAGATTGGACTTCCTTCCTGTTTTCACCCGTCTCCACCCGCGGTTACAGGCGAAGGGAGCAGGAAGCGGGGCGTGTGCGGGTGTGAGCGTCTGAGGTGGGGAAACCGTTTTGCGAGAGTATTCAAGTCACGACTACGTACGAGTCTGCTAACGTGTTCAAGCAGAACCTACCCCCCCCCCCCCCCCCCTCCCCCCCATGTCCTCAACATCACAGGTGAATTTGTGGTCTAGCCCCCTTACGCCCTTCGCGAGCATCATTGTGTTTCTGTGGATGCCCCACAGCGTCGGAGTGTCTGTGCGTCACAGATCTCTCTGCCAGAGATTGCAGGGCTACCCTCCCCCACAGGCTCTCATACCCTCCCTCTTTCTCTATCTCCATGCATCCCTCCACTGCTATCTGCATCTCTCTCTCTCTCTCTCTCCTTCACCCTTTTTAGCCACTTCAGAGAAAAGCTAAAGAGGACAGTCGTGGACAGAGAGGCCTTTTACATTAGCAGGGAGAGATCTTTAGAGGACAGGAATGGGTGAGAGAGAGCGGTACCGAGGGTGTAGGTGGATACGCACTCCCCTCGCTGATGTGTCTCACTGAGCTGTTATTGTTAGCTTGTCCGCACATCCCCGTCGTCCCTCGCAAAAGCCCAAGTGCCCTCACGCCTGGATTTGTCAGTTCTCGGGCCACGTTTAAAGGGAGAAGATTGACTCGTCTCCGTCAGGGGGCTCCCGCTGTGCACAGATCTCCAGACCTGGGCTGGAGGCGTCCCGTCTGCGTGAGCGCGTGCGCCCCAGCTGTAGGGAGTTTACATACGTCAGCATTTGATAGATGCTATTGTGTAATTTCCCTATCGCGCGGAGCACGGGATCAAAATATTCCTCCTTGTGTAATCAAACTGGCAGGCGTGTAGCTACGCGCGCAGAGGGAAACGGCGAAGTGACCGATAGCAGCGTCTTTGTTGTGTCTCCATAATGTCAGGCATTTGACTTTAGCCTTGACAAGCGAGTGGTAGGTTTAGGAAAAGTCAGATTGCGCTAAAGGTGCTGCCGCTGTTTTCAAACCCTCAAGCTTCATCATCTCTGTCCTTCCCGCTTTTATTTTTTTCTGCCATTTTAGCATTGGGTCAATACATTAGAGTGGCCTGTGCTACTGGTTTTTAAGCTGGAATGTGTCCAGAAACCAGTTCTAGAAGTTTGCTTGGTGCGTAGCAGCTAATAGACGCGGCCATCACTCAGTTCAATACGGTGCCATGTAAAAAGTGTTTAGAGCTCTATCTATCTATCTATCTATCTATCTATCTATCTCTCTCTCTCTCTTTCTCTTTCTCTTTCTCTCTCTCTCTCTCTCTCTCTCTCTCTCTCTCTCTCTCTCTCTCTCTCTCTCTCTCTCTCTATATATATATATATATATATATATATATATATATATATATATATATATATATATATATATATATATATATATATATATATATATATATATATATACTTCCTCCCTCCCAGAAAACTCAAGCTATGCCAGACTGAATGGAGATTAGCGGCTTTTAACTTTTACTAGAGACTCTCAGTTAATCTAGACTTTGACAAGGCAGTTTTAACACATTAATCTGCTTTTCTCGTAGCTCTGGTTGTATGTTTAGGGTCGTTGTCCTGCTAACAGATGAACCTCCGTCTCACTCTGAAGTCTCCTGTGACTTCTGACTGGCTTTTGTCCAGCGTTGGCCTTTGTTTGCCTGCATGCGACCTCACATCGACACTAATCAGTTTCCCTGTCCCTGCTAAAGAAAAGCCCCCCCCCACGGCAGGATGCTGTCACCGTGTTTCTACGTGGGGACGGTGCGTTCTGTGAGAGGTGTTTTTAGTTTTTTTTTTGCCATGCATAAGGTTTTGCTTGTTGGCCAGAAACTGGTCCCATCTGACTAGATCTTCTTGTCCCACATGTTTGCTGTGCTTCCTGCATGTCTGGGGGCAAATTGCCATAACGGGGCATTATTTTCTGAGTGAACTAGTAATAGTTGTCCGGTTAAAAGATTCTGCTACCTGAGCAGTGAATTTCTGCTACTCCTCCAGAGTAACCCCAGTCCTCCTGCCTTTGGTAATGCAGTCCTTGTCCTGTTACAGTTTAGGTGGATGGCCATTTATTAGTACTGGTGATGGATTTACACTAGGGCTGCACAATTAATCACATTTGCAATATTATCGCAATTTAAAAAAAAACACCATTTTTGGCTACGTCACAATTAATGGATAATTAAGGCGTCGGTAATTTGTTTAAAGTGAGTTTGCCTCCATATGGAAAAGAAGAAAGCTGCAGCAGTGAGATAATCCAATTTTAGTACGTGTTTTAGAGTTTAGATTATTATATGATATAATAGAGTTTACATAACATAATTTTACCAGAAACTTTCAGGACTCTCACCACAGCATTAAGTACCGGTCAAACTGTTTAATACATAGACTTGTTTGTTGGTTGCGCTTTATGTTCAACAAGCTGTTCTCTTGAATAATAATATTCTGATTAATAAAAAAAAAAAAAACAGTTGCATTTCTTGTTTTAATAGTACTTCTTTAGAAGCATCTTTATCTACAGGACATTTTTGTTATTGCGTAAAAAAGTCTAAATTAAGTCGCAAATATGGTTGAAATATATCACAATTTAGATTTTTTTTATTGACATGGGTTTCTGTATGAAACCCAAAATCAGCATAAAATACACCAATTGGGGTTGTAACAAAATGTGAACAAGTTGAGTGGTCTAAAGGCCTCAGCAAGGCACTGTACACGCTCGCAAAGAATTGTGCTCTTGATTACACTTGGCTGGCCATTCATCATCTGACTTAACCCACTTTATTTTGAACTAAACTGGAGTTTTAATTAAGCTGAAATTGCAGCTTAGTTCAGTGGAAAAGACCATTACTCACCCTCGCCTGTTGTTGCTCAACTTTATGATGCTTCCTTCTCATTTTCCCGGCTTCTCCAACACTTGTCAACATTGCTTAGTCAGGACCGGGCAGAGCTCTCTCTTACTCATGGAGATTATTATTTTTTTTTATGTGTTGAAAACTGGCCTAAGATTTAAAAATTCAAATCACGTTTTTCTGCTCTTCCTTTTCACATTGAAATCATTCAGTTGTGGTCTGTATATAGTGAAACTGCGAGGCTTTGGTGTGAATTCCTCATTAATTTACCCCCACCCCACGTTTCCCCTTTTTTATCCCTGTTCAGAGCTGCGGCGCAGAGCAACTCGTTTTGGTGCCGTCTCTTTAAATCTAGAGGAGGCGCTTTCACACCCCGGCCCTCTCCAGGTCGCACAGTGTTCCACTTTTACCCCGTTTGACCTTGTTTGTAGTGTAATAGTTAAAAGAGACGGAAGAGGGAACAGAGAAAACTGAACGGCTTGAAAAATGACCACAAAAAGTGCACAGAGGTATCTATCTACGCAGCACCTCGGGAGACTACGTTCAGATTTTCTGCGTTCCTAGAGACTCCACATGCTCAACAAAACGTATGTTAGAAAGACTGAGAGAAAAAAGAGATTTATCACATCATGATGAACGTTTAGGTACTCTCACCAGAACGTGAATGGAGCGAGTCCTTTACATGTTTTCCCTAGGTAAGGCTGTGCTCAGGAGCGATTTAACGCCGTATTTCGAGCCGCGCGAATGTCAGGAATTGGACGAATAGCGCAAAGCGAAATTCCACTCGCGTTTAGCTATGTGAACTTTTCCGTTAAGAGTGATCCTCGTCTATTTGTTTAAGTGCAGAAAATGTAAGTGTTACACATTTAGACAATTATGCTATATTTCTATTGAGCGATGATGGATTTACTGACCGAAGACGCCTGTAGTTTGTGTCCCGGAGGGAGATCCGTCCCCCCGAGGCGGGGCGACTGTGGCTTGATGGGTTGAGTAGTCGTCTGGCAATTAGAAGGTTGTGCGTTCGATTCTAGCTTCCCCTTGCCACATGTCGATGTACCCCTGGGCAAGGCACTTAACCCCAAGTTGCCTACTGGGGCGACGTGGCACAGAGGTTAGGGAGTTCGTCTTGCAATTGGTGGGTTGCCAATTCGATCCCCCGCACTGTCTCTGTAGTTGTGTCCTTGGGCAAGACACTTCACCCGCATTGCCTGCTGGCGGTGGTCAGAGGGCCCGGTGGCGCCGGTGCATGGCAGCCTCGCCTCTGTCAGTCTGCTCCAGGGCAGCTGTGGCTACTAACATAGCTCACCACTGTCAGGGTGTGAATGTGTGTGTGAATGGGTGAATGACTGAACTGTAGTGTAAAGCGCTTTGGAGGTCGTCAAGACTAGTTAAAGCGCTATACAAGTACAAGCCATTTAGCATTTACCATTTTATTGAACTGCGTCTCGGTGTATAAATGTGTGCGGGTTAGTAAGAGCGACTGGGTGTATGTGGCTATAGTGTACAGCGCTTTAAGTTCAGTCCATTTACCATTTAGCTCCTCGTACTGGGTCCTGGACAGACGGTCAACCAGACGCGGCTATAGGTGGTGGTACTCGCCGAACTGGGTGCCGAACTGGGTGCATCTCTGGCGGACCGTTTTTCGGCTTTCCGCAGTACATACAGCACTGACTTGCTCAGTAAAACCCTTGTTCACCACAGTGAGTTGAACAGACAAGAGAAACCGGCAAGAGGATAGACGCTCCTCCTGTTTGATGACGTGATGAAGCAAGTTGGGTGAAAGTTAGCTTCGTTGTCAGCGCGGATTGTTTGTGACAGGCTAAGTTCAAACAACCTACGGCGGAAAAATGTGTCTTGTGCGCGTTTGGTGTGAACGTACTTTTAGGGTGCGTAATAATCAGCTCAGCATCTGCTTTGTTATTTGTCAGGTATGTGTACAAATGCGAGGAATTTGACTCTGGATTGTACAATGCTCATGGTGTGCTTACTTGTACAATAACACAATGACGTAGTGGGCTGAAAAAGTGGATTTTGCTTGATATTACCCCCCTTTAAGGTCTTTGACCACTTAGAAAAACAATAATATTCATAGGCAAATACAGTGTCTTGCAAAAGTATTCATATCAGTTGAAATTTTACACATTTTGTCACATTACAATCGAAAATGTAATCCTGTTTTATTGAGATCATGTGTGATACGTCAACAGAATAAGGTACATTTCTTCCAGTATTGGTCTGTTTTTAGTAGTGTTGCGCCGATGCCATTTTTTTGGCCCCGATACCTGGCTGCGCAGTATGAGCCGATACCGATACCATCTGTTTGAAATTAATGTGCGTGTGTATATATGAAGAACTGCATACTACTTAGGGTAGTAGAATTTTTTATTGCCTACCTGGAATGGGTGACAATAGTTGAATAAACTTTTGGCTCTCAAAGGCCAAAATAGTGCAACATTCGTGAAATTATAAAATGTATAATAGTAGTGCAACAGTAAGACAGTAAAAATTACATTAATAATTGAATAATCTCTTTTAAACCCTGAGTTTTGGCTCTCAAATGCCAAATAGTGCAACTTTCATGAACTTATATAACATGTGTAATACTAGTCGGGAGAGAGAAGGCTGCGTTCAAGTGACATACAAACTTCAAAATGGTATCGGTGCCTATTTGTTGGTACTCGCCGATACCGATACCAACATTTTAGTGCTGGATCGGGGCCCCGTCCGATACTGGTATCGGTATCGGTGCAACACTAGTTTCATGCTCCTTCCATCCTTCCTTCAGCTCTGACCAGCTGCCTGTTCTTGCTCAAGAAAAGCTTCCCCACAGTATGATGCTGCCACCACCATGCTTCATGATGGGCTGGTGTCATATTCTGACAGTAGGAAAACCTAAACTATAGACACCGCACTTTCCCTGTAGTTGCAGAAGAATTTAAAACAAAAACGTACATCATGATCTAATTGCCTTTTATTGCACACAGAAAAGCAGCATTTTTTTCTTAAGGCTGTTTGAACGAGTTTAAATTGATTGTTGGCTGTAATGGTGCTATACATTTAGCCCTTTTGCTCTTTATAGAGTAATCGTATATAACAAGCCGATATTTGCTGGTGGGCAAAAACAAAATCCCAATTTTGCAAATCACAGTATTAACTATTGCATTATTTTATTAGTTGCAAGTGAGTATTGGGTCAAGTAGTTATTCAGCAATATCCCCAAGCTGATGTTTATCCAGCATCAATATTTTCTGCGTCAACTCCAATACTCGTCAGTGGCTGTCCTTCCAGGAAGCTTCTTTGCCTTTAGGGAAATGTCTTGTGTATAGAGAAAGTTATGTAAACATGCATACCGAAATCATTTGTGTCCTCGAGTGTAATTGTTGCCAGGTCCCAGTTCTCCATGTACCAGTTAAATGGAAACAAAACATTAGAACATGCAGTGATTGTACAATAAGCGCCGGAGGAGAAAGCAAGCACACATTATGTATAGCTGAAAACCTGATATTTCCTCAGTCTGTATAAATGCACGCTTTAGGTTAAGCGTTCTCTGTTGTTATTTGCTAAATGTCAGAGAGAAATTAGAGGATTTTTAGGGTATATTTTTAAGAACTTGATTCAAATGCAGAAGTCTGCACACATTTCCGTTATACCTAAAATGTATGATTTGGGCCAAACATTGTGGGTTTCCTGGCCCGTTCTTCATGACGGACCTGATGTAGATGAGTCAGGTTGAGATCGGCCATCTTGCCCACACTCACCATCCGGCTCTCGCTTCAACACTTCAATGAGTCTGAGATAGTAATAATGTGGCGGTGCCATTTGGGTGATTGTCCTTTTGGGAGACCCATTTGTTCCCACGCTTTAGGTTCCTGACTGATGTTGAATGTTTAATGTTCTTACCTTATGGTGCCATCTATTGTTTTAAGTGCACCGGTCGCTCCTGACGCACAACACTCTAGATCACAGGTGTCAAACTCAAGGCCCGTGGGCCGAATCCGGCCCGTCAAGGTAAATTATCCGGCCCTCAAGTGTAAAAAAAAAAAGAAGGCATATCGTGTCATAAAGTAGAGGCATATATCCTTTTAAAGTGTATAAAGTGGCTAAAACTGTGCCTCCTGTAAGTGTAACTCGCCCCAATATCAACTTTTTTTGCAGATAAACTGTATAAACTGGGCCTAGGGTTGCTACTTTAATGTTACTGTGCATTTTTTATACTTCTATGTGAACTGGAATGAAATTATGAAATGAAAAGTATCGTCTATACACGTGCAACTGGCCATTTTAGTGACTTCATGACGCCAAAGTGGCCCCATATAGAAATGAGTTTGACACCCCTGCTCTAGATCATGACTTCTGCGCAGTTGGGATCGTGTTCTCAGGCTTTCAGGCTTTCCCCTTTTACTTTCCTCCAAATATAACTATGATCATTATCGTCAAAACGCTTCGGTTTTAGTGTCATCAGGTCACAGGACATCAGTGGCAACCTGGAATTTGGATTTTGGTATGCGGCTCTTAGGGCCATCTTCCTTACCTGCCTTTCAGCCTACGCCGCTCCAGCTCTTGTTTCTCTGAGGACGTTGACGCTGTCTCGCCTTCTTCAGCCAGCGTCTTGTCAAGATCTCTTGCTTGTGTTCTGGTGTTGATGGGTGCCAAAACATGTTCATCTCTGGGACACTGAACCCATTTATTTCCCAAGCAGTATGATGGCTGGAATTTCCCAAGTTGTTTATGCATGTTTGGTTGTTGTTTATCCACTGTTTGGACGTACGTTGGTGTGAAAACGTTTTAACCTCCTTCCTGATTTTTTCGTTCTTTTTTTTTTTTTTTTTTTGCTTTTTTGCACGGTTGTCACACTGAAGTGTTTTAAACTAATTAAACCATTAATCAAAGACAACACAAGTAAACACAAAATACTGTTTTTTTTTTTTTTTAAGTGAAAGTTTTTAATATTAAGGGAGAAAAAAAATCCAAACCTACATGGCTGTACGTGGAAAAAGTGATCGCACCCAAAACCCGATAACGGGTTGGGCCGCTTTTAGCAGCAACAACTGCAATCAGACATTTGCAATAATTTGCATCGAGTCTTTTCCAGAACCGTGGAGGATTTTAGGCCCACTCATCTTTGCAAAAAAGTTGTAATTCAGTACCATTGGAAGGTTTTCCAATATGAACGGCCTTTTAAGGTCACACCACAGCAACTAGATGGGATTCAGTTCAGGACTTTGACTAGGCCACTCCAAAGTCTTCATGTTGTTTTTCTTCTGCCATTCAGAGGTGGACTTGCTGGTGTGTTTGGATCATTGTCCTGCTGCAGAACCCAAGTTGGCTTCAGCTTGAGGTCACAAACAGATGTCCAGACTTTCTCCTTCAGGATGTTTTGGTAGACGGCAATATTTATGGGTCCATTTATCACAGCAAGTCTTCCAGGTCCTGTCACTGCAAAAACATATATAAAAAATAAGTAAAATGTTCTTAAAAATTTGTGTTTTTGTCCTAGATTTGAGCAGTTAAATAAGATCTGCCAATGGAATGAGTATTTTAAACCCCTAAAATAAGATAATTAGACATCCTGCACTTGAAATAAGATGATGGAGATGAGTTGTTCTTATTCCACTGGCAGATCATCTTAAATACCTGCTCAAATCAAGGACAAATACACTCATTTTAAGAAGATTTTACTTATTTTTAGTTCGGTTTCTGCAGTGTGCAGCTGCAAAACAGCCCCAGACCATCACACTACCTCTATGATGTTCTTCTGTCCACAAAATTATTTAGGCTAATGTAATGTCAAATTTCTGTATATCATGCACTGCTATCCCCATAGGTACAATACGCTGGCAGCAGAAACCTTTCTTTGGAGTATTTATGGAATCCAAACAGGATCCACGGTATTTGTTTATATGCTGATGATGTGTAGCTCTTTCTAGAAAATGCAAACCCCTCTAGAGATAGTAACCCTAATAAACATGTTCTCAACAATTTCCTTCCTTTCTCCTCTAATATCCCTTTTACAGATGGTAAACATCGCGTACCTTGGCATCAATATTTCTAAAAGGCTGAATGAGCTGACATAGTAATTGTATCTCAATACTTAAGCCAGTGATTTGCAACCCTGGCACTCAGGGACCCCTGTCCCTTTTTAGGTGTCTCCCTTCTGCCACACATCTAATTTAAATTAATGGAAGATTAAGATGCTTCTGCAGCACTTGATGGCATGCATTGGACTTCCCGCATACAGATTACTGACCTTTTTGTGTTGCTGTCAAACATCTGTGTCATACTGTTAGCTTAGCATGTAGCACCTTCCAGCATTTGGTTTTTCTAGACCATCTGCCTGCCTGGGAAAGTTTCTTCGAGAAAACGCTTTTGTGTTTATCTTTTCTTCTGGCTGATCTCCACATGTCAGCAGACTTTAAAACACCCAGCATTAGTTCTGTATTTAGATAAGGTGCGCTGCCGGCAGAAGAAGTGGGCAAATTTTGTCAGAAGTGAATGGGTCAGTGAGGGGAAAACCCTGCGTAAAGGGAACCCGTTACGCTGAAATGTGCTGCAAGAAACCTTAGGGGCGTTGTTGAGTGAAGCCAGGATGGAAAGAAGACCGTCAACTATTTATGAGCTCAAAAACCCCCCACGCTTTTAACCCTGATGCCATCTTTTCACAACCACAGATTTTGCATCATTTCGTACTTAGTTTGCACTTGTAAACAAACAAACCGGTCACCCACAGGTTTCACATGTAGCTTATCTATTAGATGATCAATGCATTTTTTCCCCCTCATGCTCACCTAGAGGAAGTGCTGCACGGTTTAAACAAATGGCCAAAGCCTCCCTCTAATAATCTAAGCGGGAGTGATTTCCCTCATTTTGTTCAAAAAGGGAAACGCCAACAAAGAATTGTGACATAGGATGAGCAGAGAGCATAAAGTGTCATTCATGCAATTAGAAAGCTGTTAACGACGGCTATAAGCGTTCAGATTAAAAACGTTGGAGCCACACTGTTTAAAGAGAAGTCATAAAAATTTCAACTGCTTTTTGTTTTATTTCCAGTCGGCTGTTTGCGACGGTTAGATTTCCCTTTAGTAATGAGGTCCAAAGTGGAGCTCTGAGCTGCAAAGAGGGGAGGATGTGTTTTACAATAAAAAAGAGAATCACTGTAAAGACTTGGTGGTTTGTCACTTGCCGCAAATCATCAGTCTCTCTTTTTTTTTTTTTTTTTTTTTTTTTTTTTATCCCAACTGTCCTTCCTCCTCCCCATATTTCCACCAATGCACACGTGTTTTTTGTTTTTATGTTTATCTTGTGTACGTGCGTCTGTCCTGACAGTCAGCCGGTGCTGGGGAGCGTCCTGGGCCTTCTTCCTCATTCTGTAAAAGAGGAAATATGAGTCAAATGGACACCATTAGCTCTAATAAGATGTGACCAGCTGCACAGGAAAAACAAGACTGTCGCGCTGACAGAAAACATGGATACAGGTGGCCTGTTTTGTTTCTAAAGGCATGCTGGGAAAGCTAATTTACATTTATTTTTCAGGAAATAAGTAACAAACTACTTCTAGGAGCGCTATAATGGCAAAAGTATAGGATCAACCCACCGAGTCATTCAATACAGCTGCTCCTATCACATCCATGGCCGCAGGTGTATTAAACCCAACACCTAGGCACGCAGACTGCTTCTGCAAACATTTGTTAGAGAGTGGATCGCTCTCAGGAGCTCACTGAATTCCTAACCTGACTCCGCCAGATGGATTTGCTCCGCATATCCATCTGGAAACCTTCCGTTGAAGTAATTTTGGGAAGGGGCAAAAATACTGGTTAGCTGATTGGCCTATGTTGGTGATAGACGGGCCAAATAAACCACTCAGATCAACGAAGCATATGACGTACTAACAGCGACGACAAAAACACAACCACAAGCTCTTGCCGAAACCAGTCGGGAGAAGAGCAAAAACATCTTTTCCTCTGAGAAAAGCCTCCAGAGCAGTGTTTTGCTCTTCTGTCAGTGAAGAGATACTCTGTAATTCTGATAAAACTTGCTCGATAGCCACGCTAACGCTAGTTTCATCGGCTGAAGCCGCCATGTTCTTTAGACTGAACTGTCGCGCTTCTCGTTGCGTCACACCTCAACCCGCCTCAAAGCCAACGCTGATTGGACGTTCGTTTGGTGAACGGCTCCAAATTTTCTTTAACGGAAAGTAGCCAGACTGATCTGCGAGTGAAACCTTGAAAGCTTGCGAACATCAGGATGGTCTCACGAGGCTACTGAATTCCAGCGTGGTGCCGTGATAGGAGTCCGAGTATAATGGTTGCCTGACTGCATTGTGTCAAACATGAAGTTTGGTGGAGATGGGATTATGGTGCGGGGCTGATTTCAGGAGTGAAGCTCTGTTCCAGTGAAAGGAACCCTTAATGCTTCTGCATAACCAGACATTTTGGACGGTCTCATGGTTTTACCTGAATGCAAGCAGGTCGGCGCGCGACCCTTGGCGTTCCCACATGTGCACAAGGCAAGGGCCACAAAGACCGCGCTGCTCAAAGTCCAGACTTTAACTCGATAGAGCACATTTTGGAGATTGATTAGAGCAGAGACGGCTTTCATACCAACATCAGTGTCTGACCTCACAAATGCACTTCTGGAAGAACGTTCAGAAATATTCCAAAACACAGTCTCACAAATGTCTTACAGTTTTACGGCTGATTAGCCCAATAATTCCGTCGATACAAGCATTTCAGAAAGATTTACCTAGTTAACAGAGTGCTGTGTCTAGTAAATAAGTTGCTGGCAATGTTTTTTTTTTTTTTCCCCAGTGTCCTGTCTAGCAATGTGGCAATAAAAATTGATATCTTAATGCCAAATAGAGCTCGACAGATTTTACTTTCACAAGTGGAGCAAACAGCTTTCGCCATAATGCTCCGCTTGATTTGTGCGTGTAAATAGCTTTATTGTGATTCCTGCAGGGAGAATTTCAAATTATATGGACACTACAATGGGAAAGTAGGAGAGTAAAAGAAAAACAAGAAGAGAAAAAAAAGAGAAAGAAGAGGTGAAAGGAAGAGAATGATAAAACGTCCTCTGTCTGCTCCATCACCTGGAAAGAGACACAAAAAGAACAGCACAACCAACAGACATAAAGCAACAGATACAATCGTGTAACACCTTGATACCATTGCTAAATCATATGTATTATTATTTAAGCTGACATGTGTAATGTGATACCTAAAAAAAAAAAAGTAAAAGAAAGTAAATAAATTATAGCCTTTCTGTATATAAGTGAACATTTAATACCTGGGACCCAGCACCTGTGGGAGATTGTGAGAGTGCACTAGTTTAGGTGAAAATTATCCAGAAGGAAATGGAAGTTGCCGGCAATGTTTGACAAATTCTTGATTTAAAAATGCAAAAATCCAAAACCGGTCTGATATTTTTTAGAGTGGTAAAATCTATGCTTTTAAAGTGTGCCGTTATTTCTTTTAATCATCCATATAAATATATCTTGATTTCTTCTTGGTTCCCCACTTATTGCTCTGTGTTCTCACTGTGACCATGAGATGTGACTCATGAGTGAAAGAATGAGCTCCCAAGATACATCCAGCTGAAATGAGCTTTGTCCCTCCAGTGACTGACCTCGGCCTTAGAAACGGCATGAGGAGCGCCGGAGAGGAGCTGCAGTTCCTCCGATTTAAAAAAAAAAAAAAAAGAAAATCTGACCAGGATCCCTCATGGGTGTCTTCTTACGATTAGACCACAAGGAAGACCCAGATCTTGCTGGAAGGGACTATATAGACCTAGCCGGGGAAGGTCTTGATCAGAAAGAGTCTGAGCGTGCCAGAAGAGCGAAGTCTTAGACCTCTTACCTCCGTCACCCAATCTGGGAAAAGTGAGAGGTCTGCATTATAATAAACCAGTAATGTAATAATGGCCTACAATAAAAAAAGTTTAATATTTTGAAAAGGTAATAACTGCAAACTCATGGAGGTGACATGATCACTGTTACCTTTTCCGAATCCTAGCACATTTCATTAAGCGATATACCTACCAATCGGACTCCACAGTAATTGAACCATATTTATCTGTACATGAGATGATAGATTAAATCGTCTAACAACCAATATTCAACAAATAATTCTCCAAATTGGTCTCACATCATTAATTAAGGAGAGAGGGAGCTGCAAAGTACCTTAAATTGAATGAATGATTGAATAAATATAACATCTTAACCATCCTCTATACCTGTTTTTGATGAGCAAGTTGCACAAAAAAAATCTTATATTCCTAAAAAATAAAGTCCTATTTTAAAGGAATCGGATTAAAAATGTATCATTTGGTCGTCGTGGGTCATAAGTTCAAGAAACAGCAGAAGATAATGACCCTTAAACAAAAAAAAAAGGACGTTAAAATCCATTATCACCAGCTCTAAAAGAAATGCTAGCAGACCTGAGCTTATAATTAACTTATCCAACATCCCACTAAATCAGAAACTTTAATTAAATCCTAGTTAGCCAGCCACCATTCCTCTGCTGCATTGTTTTAGATCTCTTTTATTCTCTCATTCATTCCCCTCCGATAGGACCAGATAACGCGCTAGTTGCTGCGCATCAGAAAATCTACAGTTTTTTGTTAGCATGTTAGAGCTCCCCTACCTGCTTTTTAAAGATCATGCGACCTTGTTTCGGTGTCTAGCGCAAGCCTCTCAGATCCTGTCAGCAGCTGCTGGTGGTCGCAAATCATTCGCTGTAAAGGTTTTAGACGGCCTGCATGTGTTGTGGCTTTCGTGCAAGTCGTTTTAATGACTGTTGGCTATGAGCGGTCCAGGTGCGTCAAAGTCTTACCATTTGCATTGGTTAAGGCTATGGTTGGTAATCCTGTTCAGAAATACTTTTTGTTATACTGGGTAAAATGGTCCTTCCAAGTAGTCAAGACAAAAGGAGGTTACAAAAACGATCTCTGTGGGAGCTGAAGGCCTGTAAAAACTCTGAAGAGCAGTGATTGGTTAGCGTTTTGGTCCTGCTCTCACTGTCCTTTGTTCCTCAAGTTCCTGGTGTATCCCCTTATCTATTGGTTGTCCAGCAGGCCAATCATTGTGACGCGCTCACGTAACGGCAGTGTCCGTGCTCGTTACGCTTGCGGGCTGCGCATGCACACCTCTAGCGTTTATGTATCCAGTTAGCTTAGCGCACAGGTGTCAAACTCAAGGCCCGCAGGCCAAATCCGGCCCGTCAAGGTAAATTATCCGGCCCTCAAGAGCCAAAAAAAAAGGCATATCATGTCATAAAGTAGAGGCATATATCCTTTTAAAGTGTATAAAGTGGCTAAAACTGTGCCTCTTGTAAGTGTAACTCACCCCAATATCAACTTTTTTGCAGATAAACTGTATATACTGGGCCTAAGGTTGCTACTTTTATGTTACTGTTCATTTTTTATACTTCTAAGTGAACTGGAATGAAATTATGAAATGAAAAGTACCGTCTATACAGGTGCAACCGGCCCTTTTAATGACTTCATGACAACAAAAGTGGCCCCATATAGAAATGAGTTTGACACCCCTGGCTTAGCGGCTAACTTAGCGGTTAGCTTACGTGTTAGCCGTTCATTGTAGCTCTGCTGCTCTCACTGTAGACTTTGAACATGGCTGAGAGTCCCAAGAAGAGAACCGCTTTCATGTTTATGAGAAGAAGAGGAAGGCCTCAGTACAAAGAAATAAGACCAGAGTGGATTTGGAAGATTTTCTTTCACACCAGTAGTTATCCAAAAATGGACTTGGGGAAACTTCCGGAAATATAGCAGACTCTACCTTTTAAGATGAACATACCCGATTTTTTAAGTCTGTAAATTCATTCAGACATTTGTTAATGTCCACCTCCGGGTTGCATCAGAAATTGATGTTTATCCATTATCGGTTGCAATTTGTGTAATTTCAAAAGGATTTTGTCAAGCTATGCCGATACCATTACACTACTGGCCAAAAGTTGGTAAAAAGTAGTGTTTTTACCAAATTTTCCTTATTACATCTTTAAATGCTAACATTAGTGACTGTTAAATTATTGTTTACTGGGCGATCTAAAGCTGAAAATAAGTAAGTTGGAAATTGTTCAATAAAAGAAACTTTATACTTTAGAAAGCCGGCAAAATAAGTGCTCAAGGCTACTCTAAATGATAACGTGAAGGCCCGGCTCCTTGGAAGATGGATATAGAGTGAAAAGATCGTTCAGAGCTCTATAGCGGAGCTGCAGCGTTAAGCATTGTTGGACGAGATGGGAATCAACCAACAATATCGAGAGAACGAAAGCACAATTATGGTCCAGCAGCAGAAATGTATTGGTTCTCAGTTCTCTGAGAAGTAACCGTGTTTCATTTCTGTGTTTTTTTTCTCCACAGACAGGGACTTCACCAGTCTATGCGAGAAGCAGCCTATCGGGCGGCTGCTTTTCCGTCAGTACTGTGACACCAGGCCAGAGCTGAAGCGCTGCATTGACTTCATGGATGATGTGGTAAGAGTAAATATCGGCCTTTAAATATGACCCTCTACTATCTGCGATGCTGCTACAGCCGTCTCTGTGGGTTAGCCCAAAGGTTCCCTTCGCTTGTCTTCTGTGTTTTGCCTCCTACCGTCCATCTGTCAGCTAGTTCTCCCGTAAGACTCGGCCTTAAACCGGCTGTGTAGAAAGAGAAATGGAGAGAGGTAAATCAGGGGCTTTGCCTGCATGGGTGGTGTTGGTGTAGCGGGTGATTAGCGACTTTAGCTGTTAAAAAGCGGACCCCTCCTCTTCCTCTCTGCAGTCCTCCATGAGGTCAGTCCAACGTCAGCGGCAGGTCCCCTGGGTGAGCAGGCAAACACAGGCCTGAGCTTGTGTCTAGGCCCCTGGTGGTATGCGAGAAAGGAAATGGGTGGGGGGTGGAAGGGGGGGGGGTCATGCCTATTTAATGAGGCTCAATGTTGGGGGGTTTTCAAGGTATGCAGACAAGCACTAATATGCACGCTCTGGAAAATACACACGTTCACACGGTGGAGTTAAATTTAAAACAAATTAAGAAATCCTTAGAGCTCGACGCGCCGCGCCGTTTTTTTCCCCCCCCAAGGACGGCATGAATTCGCTGCGATGCATAGTTGCGCCGCTCTGTCCTCTTCCTCTCCGCAGAGTTTGTTTTCAAACAAAACAGGCGATGGGAGGCAGCTGAACTCCAGACCATCTCCCCACATGCGGCCATATTTGACCGGAGGCACAATCCGGGATCCTGTCAGGCGACAAATGCCATGAATGAAAGCTGAATAAAGTTGTCATTTCTCTGAGTTACTCTCTCTCTCTCCTCTCATTACTTCCCCCTTCTTTCTCATCCTAACCCAGTATTATTTTCTGCATTTGGGCTCTTCCCCTGTGCCCATCTCTCTCTCTCTCTGCCCTTATTTGGAGAGGTATTAAAAATGGCTGAAAGAGTGTGGCCTGGCGTCGCTGCTCACGTGTCTGCTTTTCCTCCGACAGGCCATGTACCAGCTAGCTCCCGATGTGAAGAGGAGGGACTGTGGACTGAAATTATTAGACACATACTTTAATAACGGGGTAAGCTGCATGAGCATGTTCACTCAAATTCAGAGCCGGCGGATGCCGTCAGGAGTTTGAAAGCGGGAACGGCTTTCTAAAGTTGCAGAGTAGCATTTATAGCAACATAGCTGCAGAAATGCTGCAGGAAACTGGTGTTATCGGAAAATATCTATGGTCACCAGAAATGCAGTGTTGTCAAATTGCTGGGGTAATTTATATGCGAAAATGCATGTTTGCCCTTCTGATTGCACACCGCTGAGATGCAGGAGTCTTTTTTTCTTTCTTTTTTTTAGCCATTCATCATTGTATGGTTCAGCAAACCCAGAAATCATTGTGCTGTGGGAAAGGAAACTTGAAGCCTAATTCTGCTTTTTACAAGATTCACAGATAAACTGCACATTTTTACTGACTCATGTTTTGGTGTTTTATTTTGGGAACACTAGGGCCAGGTAGAAGTTATTCAAAGGCCTCACCTGAGCTTTTAGGCTATATTCTGCCCATGGATGCCTGTAGGGTGAAACCTTTATGCCATTTTTGAAGAATTGGCTTCATGTTGCTGGGTTTCCTATAAAACATAATGTTTAACTAATTCATATGTCAAACTGGCTAAACAATTCATGTTCTTAAAAGTTTAAACACCCACTGAACTACTGTACTAGTTGTCACATTACATCTACAGACTTCTGTGTGTTTGAGTGTTTGTGGTTGTGGTTTCTCACCCTCTTCTGTGAACACCCAGTGTACAACATTAGCAAGAAATCTTGTTAAAGGCTAATTTTTTGGGTTATTTTTGACTACTGCTTTTAAAATGGTTATTTTATCATCGGACCACTCAGATTGACTTTGACCGTCCTGTGAGTCCACAGCTGATTTAGCGTCCGATTCTTAGCAAGACTCTTCTCACTACTATAAACAAAAATAATATTTCAATTAAGGGGTGTAATTGTGTCTTTATTCGTGCTAAAAGATTCTGCACGGCCCTGTTGGTTCAGCACATGCACGTACTAATGCAATGCAGCGTTGTTTTACACCTCAACACATGCAAAATGTCTGTGTGGGTCTAAGCGTGCAGTGCAACATGCTGTAGCACAACTTTAAAAAGCGAACGGCAAAACAAAGCAGAGAAGGACGCCCAGCTATCACTAAATGCTATTTAGAAGCATTAAGGTTTCTCAGCGAGCCACAGATGAGAACGAAAGGTGGACCGAACCAAAACTTCCCACCACAGCGAGCTACGCTAGCGTATTCAACAGCAGTCTCGGTACGTCGCTCACTCTCCACTCGACTGAATTGCTCGCGCTGAAACACGGTCAGGCCGAATGTAAACATCAGTGGTACTGGGGGAGAAATCAGCTGACGTCCAAATGGCTGCCAGTAGCATCCAATCAGTCCAGACTTTGTAGATCCCAGGAGATGCAAGTGGGAGGAATCCCCGTGGATGAGAGGGGATTTTCCCAACAGCTGCACGGGTGCAGCAGGGACACCAGGCTGTCAGAATATCAAAAAACATCTTTTATTCTCGGTCTGCTTTAAAAATGTCTAAATGTTCATTTTTTAAGTGGTTATAGAATAATCTAGAAAGCCAATAAAAGCAAGTTCCAGTGAAATCTCCACCTTTTAGGTTTTAGAACATAATAAAAAGTAGTTTTAAAAATTGAAATGATAAATTATGTGTTTCTGTAAAGCTCTTTATCAAATCCTGAGAGCCCCAAAGTGCTTCAGACTGTATTCAGTCACTCACACGTTCACACACTGACAGTGGTGAGCTACACTGTAGCCACCGCTGCCAGACTGACAGAAACATGGCTGCCATGATATCGGCGCCCTCTGAAGCGTCTTGCCCAAGGACCCACCGACTGAAATTCGGCAACCCACCGGTTACAGGATGAACTCCCATGCTCCTTTCAGTCTGTCGCCCCCGCAAAAGACTCTTTGACTCTTGCTGATGGAAGTAAAAAAAAAAGAAAAAAGATTATATTCATTTCGCTTGACTGAGGCGTAACGAAAATGCTCTGCATTGACTTTAAAACCTGAATATGTTCACAACCTTCCTTTTTTTGTGTGTGCCGCTACACCCCCCAATGTAACAGTTGTAGAATGAAGTAAAATAGTAATCTGCATCAGAATAATTACGTGCATTTCAAGCCTAGATCACATAATACATGTAGAAGAAGCTTGTTTCAAAAACGATTACTACTTTCATTCGTTTTTTGGAACGTATAAACACCTGAGGGGAGAGACGTCATCTTCGTCGCTGTCCATTAAACTGGGAAGGGTCACTTTAAACATTTTGAATCTACAACAACAACAACAAAAACAAGAGGTTTTTTAAGGCAAAAATATTCAGGGTGGTAGCCAGGAGGAAATAACTCAGGAAGTTTATATCATGGATAGATTGCTTAGCAAGAACATGGCTGCACGTTTCGTATTTGCAAAGCTGCATCCAAACAAACCACAAAATCTCAAGAGATTAGACAAACAAGACCAACGTCTGGATGTTTGGTGCGCGTCGTCACGTCTGATGAAAACCAGTGTGCAAAACATAGACGGGGGGGAGAGAGATGATAATTTCTGCTCTTTTTATAAAAACATAATGTGGGCACTTTTTGTCGCAGGCGCTAAATTAGAGATAAACCTTCCTGCGCGCAGCATAATTTAGACGTGACGTCATCTGAACAGCTGCTAAACGCTGGTGGAAAGGTGGACCTGCGGCGGGACGCGGATCCCGGGGGCCGCCGCCAAACCCGCGACAATACGTCCGTGTTTTCGTGGCCCAGAGCCGAGTTCAGATCTCCGAATGAACCGGCGCGGCGGGACTTTCAGGAAGCTTTACATGAACGGCGACAACAAAAGCCCCGAACCGCCATAAGCCGAGGGAGCTTTGTCAGCACGAGAGCTGCAGGGTCACAACGAGACTAAGAGGATAACTCTCAGTTATTGCTGGCAAATTTGATTTGGCAAGCTGTTGTGTCTTGGTTAAAAAAAAAATAAAAAAAAAAAATATATATATATATATATATATATATATATATATATATATATATATATATATATATATATATATATATATATATATATATATATATATATATATATATATATATATATAACTATATGGCAATATCAAATGACTCATTTGGTCAGTTTCTTTTATTTTTACTTCACTTTAAGGAACTGGGAGGGTGAGATTCTCGTTTTAAATACATGATACCTAACCTCAGAATGAGGAGTGAACTTGGTTTTTAACCGCAACAAACAAATAACAACATGAAGTTAGATTTTAGCCGTTAAGCTTGGACTACATTTCCTTTGTCATTCTCTCTTCTTTTCTTGCTTTTTGTCTTTCACTCCCTTCTTTCACGTCCTTCATCTCTTTCCTTCTTTGCTTTTTATTCCTTGTCCTTGTCTTTGCTCCCTTGTGTGCTCCAGCCCATCCTTCCTCTCTTGTGCCTCTTCTTTCTTTCTTTCCTTACTTCTTCCTTGCTTTCTTCCTTCTGCATTACCTTAACTTTCTCCCTCCTTACTTTTTGTCTGTCCTTCTTTCCTATTTTCCTTGTTCCCTTGTCTTCCAATCCTTCATGGCTTTTGTGTTTTCCATCCCTCATATCGTCCTAGTGTCCTTTCTTATGACCTTCGTTTTACTCTTTCCCTCCTTCCTTCAATGTTTTCCCCTGTTTCATTCTCCCCTTACTTCCTTGTGTCCTTGCTTTCTTTCCTTTAGTTCCATCCTTCTGTCCCTCCAGTCTGTTTTTTTTTTTCAGCCTCTCCGATTGCAGCCTGTCCTCGGTAGTTTGTAGGGAATTTTCTGTGTTATATTTTAAAAGGGGGCCAGAGACTCTGGTGACTTGTAGACAGCCCAGGTTAGTAGAAGGGGACTTCACGAGTCCTTTTCAGGTCTTTCTTCATGCTTAAAGGTGTAAAGTACGTTAAAACCCGCGTTGGTTTTGGGGCGTCTTCTTGTTCTCGTCTCATCTTGTGTTTCTTTGTCTCTTTAACCGTCAAGTCGGCGGCCCATCTGCCCGACGTTCCCCAGGACTTCATCGCGCGGTGCCGGGAGAGTCTGGAGCAGAGTCCCTGTAAGGAGCTCTTCAAGGACTGCACCAAGTAAGTCTCAAAAAACACACCCCTCCGTCCCCCGGCTCTGATCAGGCTGCCTCTGCCGTCGATTATTGCCAGTGTAGGTACCACTGAGCTATATTATACACTGGAGTGCTAATCACTGTCTGTTTGAACGAGTCGCTTTGAAGCCACCAGCCGCCATATTGGTACTCCCTATTTCCCCCCAGTAACTAGGGAATATATGCTACAGCATCGAATAACGAGGATTTTCTCATGTTCATGGGGGGCTTAAGACTTTTAAAATGTCAAATGCCATATAGTTTTATATTATGTTCTAAAACTATCACGTAATGAGAAAGTCATGTGCTGAAATATTTTGCATTTTATTCATTTAAATATATATATTTAACATTTATAAATATATAAATAACAATATACAAAAACATATATTTACATATGTGTATATATATATATATATATATATATATATATATATATATATATATATATATATATATATATATATATATATACACATATACACATATACACATACTTATATATATATATATTTAATATGAAAAACATGTAAAATATTTCAGCACATAATTTCCTAGTAGTTAATAGTGTTAGGTAATTCTACAGTCAGTGGATGTACTATGAAACGTTTTCACTCAGCCAGAAAACTGCTTGTTGTTGCAACCAAATCCTGTGGGATTCTGTGAGAGTAGGGAGGAGCAAGATGGCGGCCAGTGGCTTCAGTTTTTAGGCAAAATCAGCACTCCAGTGTATTATATAGCTCAGTGGTAGGTACCAGATCGACTCGGGTCCTGCGCCTTCTGATGACGTCACTATACATGGTTGGTTTAACGTTTGCTCAATTGCGCAAAATATTGTAGTTGGTCTGGACAACTTACTAAAGTAGTTAGAGCGGGATTGCGGTTTGTAAACAGACAATTTTACGAAGAAAATCGCCATGGTCCCTGCGCCTCCCGATGACGTCACCTTATGGCAACGCCACTCAAACAAACTACATAGACCCCGCGGTCTGCATTTGTAACAAATCAATTTTATTGAGTTAATTTAGCGGTTTCTTTTTTCTCAAAAGCTTGAACAAATATTCAAGCCATTTTACAAAAAAAATAAAAAAATAATCAACAAATATTTTACAATTGGCTCAATGTTTGGAAGAATATTGTTAACAAAAATGGAAGGGCTAGCCAGACTAATTTATCCAGCATATATCTTAAATGTACCAAATACCACAATAAAAAAAAAAATCTAATTCATCACAATTTCATCTGGAATAATAAAAAAAACATGTGATCAGAAAGAACAACATCAGTACAAAAAGGAGGAATGAACGTTATTGATTTTAAAGTGATGAATGCCGTGATAAAATTAAATTTGGCTGCTGACTTTTATTAAAAATGAAATGAGTTTATGGTTTAGTTTCCCTTTCACAACTTAAAAAAAAAATTGGAGGAATTAAATTTCTCTAAAGTTGTAACTTTGATCCTGCAAAATGACCGATTAAATTGTCAGACTACCACACAAGTATTCCAAAACGATGTTAAAAGTTTTCATGCCTCGACTAATTTACAGGAAAATAACCGTAAATAAATTAACAAAATAAAATTGACTTGTAACAAATGGAGACCGCGGGGATAATGTAGTTTGTTTGAGTTGAGTTGCCATATATAGACGTCATCGGGTAGCGCCTGAGCCAATCTGGTACCTACACCGGCAGCCCCCCCCCCCCCCCCCCCCCCCTTTCAGGGAGCCGTTCTGCTGGCGGGACCGTCTCGTCTCCGGCGCTGAGGGCCCAGCTGACACCTGGGGTTACGCAACACTCGTAAACACGCTCACACGCCGGCGCGGCGGGCAGAGAGAGCATCCGGGCAGGCTGGCATGAAAACAACAGCCACTTCAGTCTCCCCCCCCCCCCCCTCGTACACGCAGGTCGACAAACACGCGCGCCGATGCAGGTGTTTGCGCTTCCTCCGCCGAGAGCCAGAGGAAGCGAACAGACTCGCTCTTTATCTCTGGACGCACGCATGCAGTCGCTCGTGTGCCGCTGTCTAACTTTGTTTTACCCGAGAGCTGCTGCAAAAAAAAAGACACAACCTTTGTGGTAAATGGGAAATCTGACTAATTTTAATCACTGCTTTTGTTCTTTAATACTTTCCAAATGACCTGAGAGGCGTCTCGTTAGAGGTTTGCAGAAACCTGCCGCTGCCAACTACTTTTTTTTTTTTTTTTACACAAAGCATGATTTGGCATGAAGTGGTCAAATGTCTCGGCGCGTCATTTCACGAACTGCTTTAATGTGCTAAAAATATTTTCCCAGAAAGGCTGCAAGGGGTTTTCGCACATTTTGAAGCGTCTCACATTTTTGTCATGTTACAACCACAGGCGTGGTTTCTCTGGAAGTTACCGACCTAATCGTAAACGCTGAGGCGAACCTTTATCTGAAGTCTTCCGGCGTCTCTGTACACCTTCACAAACTTTTGAGCACTTTTCTCACGTGACGAGGGCAACGCAGAATGCTCCGCGTTGGTCCAGAAGCAGGAGGCAGTGCAGAACGGCTAAGCACAGCAAACAGGTCACACAGGTTTCCTCCCAGGGTTGCCGCACATTTGGTGCCATTTTGTCCGTCTTCCGGTCAGTTCAGGGCAGCTTCCCTGTCCCTGCTGAAGAAAAGCATCCCCACAGCATGACGCTGCCACCTCTATGTTTCACCACGGGGTCATTTTCATTTAACACCTTTTTTTCACATTGACCATAAAGTCGATGTGAAAGCCTTCCTAAGACTTTGTGACGACATTGTCGTCCTTCTAAACACCATCCTGGAAAGGCCAGATTTGTAGGGTTCAGGACTCTGTTAGCTGTGACATCATCCAGGGAGGACAGATCACCCGCTATTACCATCTAATGTAGAACAGATTACTAGATCAATGTGTGCTTCTGTGCTTTTTTGTCTCTCTTATTGTGTCTCTGTTCTGTCTTCTCTAACCCCCAGTCGGTAGAGGCAGATGACCGTTCATACTGAGCCCGGTTCTGCTGGAGGTTTTTCCTTCCCGTTGATGGGGAGTTTTTCTTCCCGCTGTCGCTTTATGCATGCTCAGTATGAGGGATTGCTGCAAAGCCATGTACAATGCAGACGACTCTCCCTGTGGCTCTACGCTTCTCCAGGAGTGAATGCTGCTTGTCGGGACTTTGAAGCAATCAACTGGTTCCCTTATATAGGAAATTTTGACCAATCTGTATGATCTGACTGATTCTGACTTTGTAAAGTGCCTCGAGATGACATCTTTCATGAATTGGGGCTATATAAATAAAACTGCATGGAATTGAAATTGAATTGACTGGTTGTCCAGCTACCAGATTCTCACACCTGACCTGTCGGTCTGTTTAGCTCCTCTGGAGCAGGGGTCCCCAGAGTGGGTGTCCGGACCCCGCAGGGGGTGGAGGGGGGGGGGGGTCGCGAGAAGATTTGATGCTGATGTGTGCTGAAAAATTTAGTATCGTCTTCTTTGTGAAACCGATACCAACGTACAACTTTGCAAGATGCCTGACATGCCTCATTTTAGTGCAGAGGGAAGTGCTGCACTTTTTTCTAAGATTGCTTATAAAAGTACTTCTTTATTATCATAATTTCCACAAAAAAAGAGAAAGAAAATCAGTCTCTGTTATTTTGGGGTCTGCAGGCTGAAAAGTTTGGTAGCCCCTGCTTGGCTGTTCCTATGATTAACCCTCCTGGTCTGGGTTAGTTTAGATAGACGGCCGTGTCTGCCGTCATACTCTTTCCATTCTCATCCGATGGAGTGAGCAGATATCTGTGAGATGTTCAAAGCTTAGGATCTTGTTTTATAATCCAAACAAACTGTAAACCGTCTCCCTGACCTTCCTGCCGTGTTCCTCGGTCTTCATGATGCTGTTCGCTCTCTAATGTTCTCCAGCGAACCTCAGAGGCCTTCACAGGCCGACCGCATTTATACTGAGATCAAATCACACACAGACGGACCCCGATGTGAACTCTGAAGGGTTATGGTTGCAAAATAACACAACGCACGTCCCCCCCCCCCCCCCCCCCCCCCCCCCCCAACCACATCATTATTCACTGATTGGGTTTTTGTCTTACAGAGGACACCGTTTTACAAACGTCCTGCAGACCTCTGTTGCTTTCAGCAGAGCGGTTCTTATTGTTGAAGGGGGGGTTAATCTTTGCCGATATGCTGAAAGAACGTTGTGATTCCTGGATTGGGCCTTTTTACATGATACTTGTGGCAGCGCTACAAACGCCTCCAGTGTGGGAGTTCCTGTGCAGCTACTTAGAGTCAGACCGAGAGGCGACACCTTGGGGGAGATTCTGATGTAAAGAAAGTTATCGCCTTAAATAGAAGTAGATTCCCCCGCGCTCATTTTCTCTAAAAGGACATCTTTCTAAATGTACTCGCAGCTGAAACCAGCCTCAGATAGACCAGACAGGTGGATGAAATCAGACCCTGGAGTTTAAATTTTCACCACCGCGCTGTCTCTGTTGACGACTTGATTATGAACAGACGGCTTGGATCTGGAGTTTTCCCCTCAGTGCATTTTTTTTGCCGGTGTTTCTAGTGACCGCTCCTCAAAGCAGCTTACCTCGTGCCTCTCTGCTCACAAAGCCCAAATCTGCTGCTGATGCTTTTGAGTCGGCAGGATTTGTTCTTTCAACTTGTTTTCCTGGAAACAACACGCCTATGTTTGTCCAAGGCTTTGGTTGAGCAAGTGCTTTTTTGTGCGTTGTGACCCGAGGGACATTTCCATATCCGACATCCACCTGTGAAGGAATCACCTGTTGTGTAGAAAAAGCCTCTGCTCGTCCTCATTTCACTGCTACTTTGCTTTGAAGCGTCCGGATTTGGCTTGGCAAACATTCCCAAAGCGTTGTCTCTACGCGCGAGCTGAAGAGTGGACAGAAAACGAGCGAAAGGGACCAAAATGGCCAACTGCTAAAATTCAGAATGCCCAAAACCTCGGATCAAGACAGTTTTAAGACTCCAGGAACGTTTGGCCGAGGCATTATCGTTATTTATTAAAAGCACGGTTCAAAGGTTTTTGCACAGTGGTGCACATGAAGGCTGGACTCCTGACTCCCTTTAGATTCTCAGGAAAATGTCTGGATTCGATAAAGGTATTTAGGAAAAGTAGGGGTCATAGTTGGACCGCACCCCCACATGTTCCCGGTCTGAAACAAAATGCTCCGTTTCTAAAATACCAGCTCAAAGCGGGGTTTAGATGTGAGCAATAGCTGCACTGCTGCCTGAAGAGTTTAAGATCTGGCCTCGAGAGTTGAGGACTGACTGATTCTGAGTTTGGTTTACATTGCTGGGAGCCTTCTGAGATGTAATTCTGTATTTTGTGTGTGTGAGGATCTGTTTGAGGTTTGCGGGACGAGCATTAACCAGCAGGAGAACTACGGGACCTCCTCCCCGTAACACGCGTGAACTTCGTCCCATTTTGGCACGTCAGCGCCACAAACCCCCGAGTGTAACTTGTTGGCTCTGTATGGGA
This sequence comes from Fundulus heteroclitus, assembly GCF_011125445.2. NCBI lineage: Eukaryota > Metazoa > Chordata > Actinopteri > Cyprinodontiformes > Fundulidae > Fundulus > Fundulus heteroclitus. The sequence continues at coordinate 22,235,088 of NC_046365.1, read as the reverse complement.
GAGAGCAACGCTGAGGATGAAGTCGCACGATTTCACGTTTTCCTGAGGCGTGGTTTTTGCTGCTATAACACTAAATAAAGTCAGTAGATGGTGTCCACCTGTGTGTAATTCAGCCTCAGGATAAATCCAGCTGCTGGGCCTCTGGCCTCAGAGGTTTGTAGAGAACAAAGAGCATCAAGTTGTAATCTTTGGACCAGAGTCCTCAAAAAAATAAACTTCTTAATCAATCATTTAATCTGGGTGACATTAACTTGGCCTCTGGTAATAAAGTAAAAAAATCTTGGTGTTATTTGTGACCAAGACATGTCATTTAAATCCCATATTAAACAGGTTTCCAGAGTTTCCTCTTTTTCACCTCAGGAATATCACCAAAATTAGAAACATTCTGTCCAGGAGTGATGCTGAAAAACTAGTCCATGCATTTGTTACTTCAAGGCTGGACTATTGTAATTCTTTACTATCAGGAAGTCCACAAAATGCAGTTCAAAGCCTTCAGCTGATCCAAAATGCTGCAGCAAGAGTTCTGATGAAAATCAACAAGAGGGATCATATTTCTCCAATTTTAGCTTCCCTTCATTGTCTTCCTGTTAAATCAAGAATAGAATTTAAAATTCGTCTTCTAACGTATAAAGCCCTTAATAATCAAGCTCCATCATATATCACCAATTATAACACCATGGTATAATTGGTGATTATTAAGGGCACACTTTTTTGCACTTTTAGAGACTCTAGGAACCACCAGCAGGCCTGCAGGTCTGCTGGTGGTTCCTAGAGTCTCTAAAAGTAGAATGGGAGGCAGGTCCTTTAGCTCAGTCTCAGGGATAACCTGTGACTGGGGCCGGGTTTCACCTTCCAGCAGGACGACGATCCTAAAGGCGCAGCAGGAGATGTGGTGGATGCGTTTGGAGCGAAGCATATTCCATTGGTGGTAATGGCCCAGTCAAAGTCCACACCCAAATCCTACGCAGGATCTGCGACAGGACTTGAAGGCGCTGTTCAGACAATGTCCCAATCTCGACCGCGAGGTTAAGCTTTCTGGTAAAGGACGAGCAAAAAATGTCCTTGGTGAGATATTTGGCAGAAACCTGAGCCGGGAGAACTGCAGCTGGAGCTGGAAGCACGACGGAGTTTCCTCGGGGGGGGGGGGGGGGGGGTCTGAATACAGATGCACTTCCTCAGATAAATGTGCAAACATGAAATGTTGCAGCCTTACACAACAGCAGCGATATGTGGGGAAAAATTATCCGTTATCATTCGGCCTTTTACCGCTGTGGAGTTTAGATTTCCTCCTTTTTATTTTTTTTTTGTCCTTGTGGAAACTCTGTGAATGATTTTTTTTTTTTTTTGGCAGATGCAGCGAGCGGTGACCGCAGGCAGCTTTACTTCCCTTGCTTAGTGTTAAAGTATTTTCAAATTATGGTTAGGGGGAAAATCTCCGAGCCAGACATGAGCATCACGTCATCATTTGGGTTAAAGAGGTCAGACGTGTGCTCTGGCTTCGGTTCGTAGCTGCGAGCAGCGGGGGAAGAGGACCAGTAACACTAATGGGAGCGATTTTCTGTCACTCGGAGGTCTTGTGAACGGAGGAGTGTTGCGGCTCCCTCTAACTTCCACAAACCTGTCAGCCACTGATGAGACGACTGCAGTTTATCAAGCTACAGAGTGAAAAACTGGAGAATTTAATCTGGAAATATCAGGGTGATCTCGAGGAAAAAGTGTGAAAGAAATGTGAAAATCTCCTCACAGCAGGAAAGTTCTCGGTTCAAATCCTGCACTGCGTCTCTATGCGGAGATGGCATGTTCCCCAAAGCTTGCGTGGGTTCTCTCAGGGTACTCCAGCCGCCCCTTACAGCATGTGGGTGTTGTTCTCAGGTGTCCAGTTTATGTTCTTCTGTCCTCTGTCTTTCTGTGTTTGCGTTGGGATTGACGGTCAACCCATTTAAAGCTTTTTATCTACTTTGGTTAAAGCTTCTTTTTTTGTCTTTTTACTTATTTATTACTAATCTACATTACTTTACAGTTGGGCTTTGGATTGAAATCTATTCATTTGTCATAAATACCACTTTACACTATATATATATATATATATATATATATATATATATATATATATATATATATATATATATATATATATAGATAGATAGATAGATAGATAGATAGATAGATATATATATATATATATATATATATATATATATATATATATATATATATATATATATAGATAGATAGATAGATAGATAGATAGATAGATAGATAGATATAGATATATATATTGATTTTTTAAGTTTAATAGTTTTCATTGTGTTGTTTCATTGTAGTTATTTTAGTGCAAATTTTTATTCTGCATGCCTTCGTTTGTCCTGGCCATCATAAATGTGTTAATATTTATTGTTCTGCAGTCATACGGTTTGGGATTGACAGTCAACCCATTTAAAGTTTTTTATTTACTTTGGTTAAAGCTTCTTTTTGGTTTTTTTACTTATTTATTACTAATCTACATTATTTTACAGTTAGGCTTTGGATTAAACCTATTAATTTGTCCTAAATACCACTTATCTATCTATCTATCTATCTATCTATCTATCTATCTATCTATCTATCTATCTATCTATCTATCTATCTATCTATCTATCTATCTATCTATCTATCTATCTATCTATCTATCTATCTATCTATCTATCTATCTATCTATCTATCTATCTATCTATCTATCTATCTATCTATCTATCTATCTATCTATCTATCTATCTATCTATCTAAATATTTTATTTTTATTTATTTTTTCAGTTTAATTGTATTCATTGTGTTGTTTCAGTGTAGTTATTTTAGTGCAAATAATGTTTATCTCAAAGCGTCGCTGTTAAAGCCTCGTCTGTAAAACGCAGCTCACCTCTGGTTGGTTGAGGCTGTGCGAGTCAAAAAGGAGCATGATCAGATTTTCAGTTGGCTGACATTTTCCCAGGAGATGTGTCACTTTAAGCTTTTTGTGGACGCTTAAATTCATTAAGGCTTTTAGATTAAAGCAAGAATGTGTTTTTTTTTTTTTTTGTTTTTTTAGCTCCACTTTTTTGATAAGATCAAAATCATAACCCGCTTCCACATTGCCTCCGTGGTTGGATCAGATTTGCTGTTCAGTGCAAAGTCGATTCTTATTTCGGATCAAAGGCGGTTTGTATTTTTCCCACCGATTGTCGTTTTCTTTTAATCTTTCCACTGAAGTTTGCTCCGAACGATAACAGTAAGTCAGCCGGCAATGCGCAGAACCACGGAGCCGCACAAACGTAAGGACATGTTGGAGAGGCCTGGATGTAATGTTGCTCTGCCTGAACGCAGGTCAGATGTTCTTGCTGTCAGAATAATCACAGACCCTCTTCTTTTTTTTTTTGCTCCCTCTCCAGAATAGTTCGTGATTATTTGAGCGGAGCTCCGTTTTCTTCCTACCAGGAGTCCATGTACTTTTCTCGCTTCCTGCAGTGGAAATGGTTGGAAAGGTGGGTAGACCCAGCGAATGCAGAGCATCCACTGTGATCTTTGAGATGGAGAACATTTAGGCTGTCCTCTGCCCTGCTTTGTCTTAAAAAAATAAAAATAAAAACGGCTGACGGCAGAACCTAGAAGTCATGTAAGTAGCAGCAGCTATGTTAGCTCTAATGCATAAAGCCGGGGCTGCCAATCAGTCTGTCCCTGCGAGAGGTTAATAATTTATGCTTTGCTTAATGGTTGGAGAAAGAGAGCAGGGTGGAAACAGCAGTCAGCAGGGTGGATTAATAATAAATTAGACCATTAATCTGTCTGCAACATCACATGGTCTGTCAGTGACATCGGTTGTTATATTAAGCCTTTTTTTTTCTTTCCTTTAATGCTTTTCTTTCCTGTTTTGACTCTTTTCCTCTCGTTTTCATTCCCGCAGGCAACCTGTAACCAAAAATACCTTCAGGCATTATAGAGTACTAGGAAAAGGTGGATTTGGCGAGGTAAGAAGCAGGCTGTTTGCTGTAGCGTGGTGCTATAATTGGTGTCAAATTAACAGGTAACGGGAGTTTGTTTTTTAAATTTATTTACCTCCCCAACGCTTTGTTTCCTCAGGTTTGTGCCTGCCAAGTACGTGCCACCGGTAAGATGTACGCCTGTAAAAAGCTGGAAAAGAAACGGGTGAAGAAAAGAAAAGGTGAAGCAATGGCACTAAACGAAAAACGCATTTTAGAAAAAGTTAACAGTAGTTTTGTAGTAAGTACGACTTTTTTTCTTATTCTTATTCACCCCCCCCCCCCCCCTCCCTGAATTGCACCTGTTTTGTATGCATGCGCGTGTGTGGCTGCAGCGTCCTGCAAATTAAACCGAATGGCGTGTTTGCAAACCTGTTGAAAGTTAGACGCTGGAGCTCCGTCCCGTCGTTTAAACAACCAATGAGGAGAGAGATTTGATCCACCAAAAATATAGCCATGTGTTATTTTAAGGACGGGCAAATATTCAGACCACTTGTGTTGCTCAGATGCTTTCGTTAAAAGTCAAACCCCAGTCTTTGATTCGGAGGAAAAAGGGATGCAAACATTAGAAATGTGGGTTAGTTTGCAGCACGCTGTTGTTTTGGTGTTTGCTTGAAACTGACTGAACATTTGTATGGATTCATGTCATTGTTGTCTGACAGTGTTGCATCTAGGTAGTGATATAAAAATATATATAAGATAAGATAGTCTTTATTGATCTCACAATGGAGAAATTTACTCGTCACATCGGCTCATGCAAGAAGGTGCAGAGTAGGGAAGGTGCATTCAGTTATATACAGTGAATCTTCATATATACAATGGATCAAAAAGGATACAAAAAATACAAAAAGAAATAGGAATGGGCATATGATGTCTTATTTACATTCATAGTGGTCTATATATATATATATATATATATATATATGCGCCTACATACATACGTACCTACGCGTATATATGTGCATATACATTGTATACATTTGTACATACATACATACATGTGTACTGACTTATGTTCAGGTGGTGATAGCAGCAGAAGTCAGTACATCAGGATTATTGCACGGGTTGTAGGACAGTGTATTAAATAGATTATTGCACCTTGGTTATTGCACATTACTTATTACAGTTATGGTCACAGTTACAGTGCAGCATTGTAAAATCTGATAGCAGCAGGAATGAATGACCTGCGGTGTATATATATGCTCAGTGTGTAGTATTAAATCTGACTAAACGTTTTCTTTCAGAGAGACAGAATAGAAACCGTTTGGGAAAACAAGCCCAGATGAAGTCATGGCTTTGTAACCTTTTCATACAAGTACATTTCACAGCATCGGCCCTAAATCGTTTTTTACTTTTGCTGATGACGTCGGTAAAACCTAAAGCCACACCTCACGCACGCTGCTGTTTTTGCGTGGCTTTATGGAGACAAATCGGACATCGGGAAGAGAATTACGGACCCGGGAAAGCTCTGGTTCATTGCTGGGTGCAATTTCCAGACACTTGAAGGTGCGACGTTCGTCTGTTCGGTTTAATACGCATATATATATAACGAGCGTTGGAACGCCGGGCCAGAAAGGAGACGGGTTCTGTGTCTCAGAATCAACATACTGTGGCCCGTGTGATTCTGGATGAGGCCGATAATAGATCAATGTTTGGCCGTAGTGACCGTTGTTACATTTAGAGGAATAAAGGGAAGGCTTGCTAGCCTGAGAACAATTTCTCAAGTGTAAAATGAAAGGATCGTGGGTGTGTTTGCTTCAGGAGGGAATGGTGCGCTTCACAAGATGGAGGGCATCATAACGAAGGACCCTCTTCCCACCAGGAAGTTAAATCTTGGGCATGAGCGTGTCTTCCAAAGGGACAATGATCCTTAGCTTAAAGCCAAATTAGTAACAGAGCGGGTTATGCAGACATGAGCGTGTTGGAGTAACCATTACAAAACCACAACTTCAGTCCCGTAGGAAAAAAAATGTGGTCAGAGCAGAAAAACTGAGAGCCAGGTGGCCTACAAACCTGCCTCGGTTACGGCTCTTCCATTCAGAGGAATGGGCAAAAATTACAGGAAGCTACAGGGAGAAGCTTGTGGAGGGAAAGTCGTGAAGTTTATGGGGCACTTCTACCAAACACTACAGAGATGTATGCAGACTTCGGAATTTGAAGCAATAAAAATTCCTTCTGTCTTATTCCGGCACTCAGTACATGTAAACAGTTTTGGTGATCCTGACTGACCTAAAAACAGGAAATTTCTAGTTCTTGTCTTCTTTTGTGCCGAGAGTGCAAATATTTGGTTTCAGCTGCATTTTTTTATAATTTTTTTTTGAGGGGGGGAATCCAACAAAGTCCAACATCTGAACCCCCCCTTTCTCCTCTCTCTGTGAATATACTTCAGCAAAAGCACAAGGTTTACTAGTGTCAGGCTTTTATTTGTTCTTTCCTAATGTATCGATCAACAAAGAAAAGGAACCGCCCAAGGTTTCAATCTGGCTACTCTGCTGCACGTCGATATCAGCTCTCAAGAACCGGCGGCCGATTCAGGAATGCGCGCTTCTCTTTCCGCTTTCCGCCAAGCGCTCACACAAACACACGTCCGTGTCGGAGAAGAAAGTTTACTTTGGCCAAGATTCACTTCTTTCTGATAAATCGATGGATGTTGGAAGCTTAGCGCATTTCTATTTCTCTAAAATCTCAGAGCAGCTGGTTGGGCACGCTGTTCTGAGGTCGGCGTGTGATTATAGAGCTAGAGATTTGGCCTAATTTTGATCCTTATTGCCCTAACTAACCTTACGTGGTCAACCAACGTTGGATTGAAGGGTCTTGACGGAACATTAAAAAGCATCATCAACACAAAACAAAGTGACTTAGATTAGAAAGCAGAGAGCGATGCTGCGACCTTCCGCGACCTCCAGAAGCCATGTTCATAATGGCTCAAACAGTGGCTAGTTGTGTGTGATTGCTGACTTTATTGCTGGGATTTGCCCAATGTTGTGTCGTTTTGCCCAGGTGCACAACTTTTTTTTTTTTTCTCATTTTCATACGGAGGTTTGTGCTTCTGCGGGGTTGTGGTGCAGCGAGGACCGGAGCTTTTCCAATCCGAACGCACCCACAGTAACCTTTTTGCACAGAAATCAGACAAGATGTCGGAAACTATTTCATTGGACTTATTTTGAGCAGCTCTTAAACAAGCTTCTATGAAACAGTGTCACTGCTTTTAAATAGTTTTTATTGTTTTATATTTGTGCATGTGTATTAATTGGTTTTATCTTTGTAACCAGGTTGTAGTGTTTTGCAGATTTCTGCCCAGGTCCCCCTTGAAAATGAGATCCAGATCTCAACGGGGTTTACCTAGTTAAATAAAGGAAATAAAAATAAATAAATAAATGAAATCGCGGGAGCAGAGCCGGGCCTCCAAGCCTCTTCGTGCTCTCCTCTTGACGCTAGCGGCTGTGTCGGGGTTGTGCAGAGCGTCGGATTAGTCGATTTCTGATGCAGCGCGAGTTATGTTGCGCGCCCCTGATTGGAGTGAGTCATGGTAGAGGCACAGACACACACACACACACACACACACACACACACACACACACACGCAGGTTGGAGTGGGCTTGTTGCCGAACCCCAGACTTACAGCTCCTGTCACCTGGGATTGGCACATGGTTTTTATCTGCGTGTGCGTGCGTGCGCGCGTGCGTGTGCGTTGGTTCCCGCTGCTGCAGGCAGAACCGATGACTCTTCATGCGCCTCTCTACCTACAAGAGCTGCACTGTTGCCTGGAAACGCTGACCAAACAGCAGCAGCGAGGAGAAGAGTCAAGTGCTCTCTCCAAGTCCTCGTCCCTCGCTCTCTGTATTGTTCTTTGCCTTTTTGTGATTGGCGCGCTCGGCTACTCGGCGCATACCATTAGCTCGCTGCGTGTTTTAAACAATGAGCCATCCGTGTAATTTTAGCGTGGGAGGATACATGGGAATGTGAGCCAACGGGGCAACTCTGCTCTGAAGTCTCTAGCAGGGGAAGGGAGGTAGAGCTCTGCAGGTTTTTCTGAGTTTTGCTTTGGTACGAAATTCATATCGTTGTTGATGCAAATATCTGCTAATATGCAGTAGTCTAAACGAAAATAGGAGTAATAAGAATGTTTTTTGGATTTATATAGTAAAAATAATATTTACTTAGCTGCATGCTCGTTGTGGATAACACAATTAATGTCTGCTGGTCATAAAGGAGTAGATCACTTACCCTTTCATTAGTTGTTGCAGTTATTTTACTGCACATTTTTACTTTAAATGTCTAAATCAGCTAATTAGATTTTTATTTTTAACTCTCATTTTAGTATTTTTAATATATTCGCTATGTAAGTATAATTCTGTCATTTCTGTAATTTTATTTCCTTCTTTTTTCTTTTTTTTTTTTTGCTTTTTTTCAGGTGTACATGTCGAGATCCTTGTTATAACTGTTTAGGCATAAATTGGAAAAGTGCGAACAAAACGATAAAATCAGAACGTTCGGTTTTCTTAGTGAGGCTTCGGGATTCATTTTCATGTGTGGTCCTTGTCCAGTTAATTTAAGGGGAAATTACCTCTGCTTTCTTGAGCCGAGAAGGTGGGTGCATAAGAGCAGCGCTACAAGCACGACGAGTGAAAGATCCCTCGCTCTGCGTACGCGTGCAAAAAGGTTCTGTCATTTAAACAAACCCGCGCGGCTTTGTTTAAATGACAGAACCTTTTTGCCTTTCCCCCCGTCTCCACGCTGCATGGCAGATGGGATCCCTCCTGATGGCAACAACATTTTCCACAACTGCACATCCACACACTGTACCCTGTGTGTCGCTGACCCCACAGCATGGGAGAGAGGAGATTGAGAAGGGGGGGGGGAGTTTGTGGGAAAGGAGGAAAAGGAGAGTGATTGATGATGGAATGGGAGCAACAGGATGGATTTTCCATCTCTGGGATGCATCTTCTTTGGTTATTTACTTTTTTTGTACATTCCTGACAATCCATTTGGGATAACTGATGAATATTAGGGGCGGTTTGTACAGCTCAGGATATTAGAGCTGCTCTCCAGCCTCTCAGAGGCCTACCACACCTCTCTCCTCATGCGCCGACTCCCTCCTCCTCCTCCTCCTCCCGCCGGGTCTTTCATCAAGTTCACTACCAATTCAATTCAATTTTACTTATATAGCGCCAATTCATGAAACATGTCAAGTCAAAATCAATCATATTATACAGATTGGTCAAAAATTTCCTAAATAAGGGAACCAGTAGATTGCATCAAAGTCCCGACAAGCAGCATTCACTCCTGGAGAAGCGTAGAGCTACAGGGAGAGTCGTCTGCATTGCCCATGGCTTTGCAGCAATCCCTCATACTGAGCAAGCATGAAGCGACAGTGGGAAGAAAAACCACCCATTAACGGGAAGGAAAACCTCCAGCAGAACCGGGCTCAGTATGAACGGTCATCTGCCTCGACCGACTGGGGTTACAGAAGACAGAGCAGAGACACAACAAGAGAGACAAAAAAGCACAGATGCACACATTGATCTAGTAATCTGTTCTACATTAGATGGTAGTAGCAGGTGAGCCGTCTTCTCTGGATGATGTCACAGTTAACAGAACGCCAGACCAGGTGTACCTACTATGAAGAAAAAGACAGAGAGCAAAAAGTTAAAAGCTGAAATGACGACAGGCAATGCAAAACTGGAGAACAGTAGACTACCACTTCTGTAAACCTGTCCCCTTTTTCCCCCCCTCCCCTCCAGGTTAGTCTAGCTTATGCCTATGAGACCAAGGATGCGCTGTGCCTGGTCTTAACCTTAATGAACGGTGGTGACTTAAAGTTCCACATTTACAACATGGGAAACTCCGGCTTTGACGAGCAAAGGGCCATTTTCTACGCTGCCGAGATCTGCTGTGGCCTTGAGGATCTGCACCGCGAGAGGATAGTCTACAGGTGAGCTCACATGGTGGGGGGGCAGAGAAAGAGGAGCGGTTGCTTGGTTATCCGACATGTTGCCTCTGGGGTGATCTGGGGATGCGATCTTTTTGTTTTTAAAGAGAAGTGTTCAGGAGAATAAGTGGATAAAGAACACTACGGATGATGTACGGATTCTTTTGAAGGCGTCGTGCACCTGTCAAAATCAGCGAGGGGCTCGGATGAATGGGAACATAAACACAGGTGCTCGCAGAAGAAAGCCGCTGCTAAATCGGCGCGCCCCAAGCAGTTAAAACCACAAAAACATGCTCATTGATCTCCGCGTGTGTCGGAGGAAACAGATGGCTCTGTGGTTTCTCTGCGCAGCGATCGAGCTCAGGCTCGATTCGAAAGATTTCTTGGAAGCGCGGCGAGACGGAGATTTGTCGGGCAGCTTCCGATCTCTGGCTTTGTCCCTCCGCGAGCCTTTCTAGCCGATTTTGTTTTTAGGAACCATGACAAAAAGTGTTGAAAATGTGTCCCTCGAGTTCTCCGGCCTTGAGCGGGGCTGTTAGTTGTGTATATTAGGAGCAGAGGCAAGGTCCCGCCTTGATGAGTCAAATTATGGGGAGAAAATGTTTATCTAAAATAAACATTCAGGAAGAAAAAAACTTGAAACATCATCTTGCATCGTTTAGCATTAAACACTTACTGACTCCTCTAGTAAAGTGCATTAACTTACTTAACTGGCTTAATTCTTGTTATACCGTTGCTCTTTTAAAAAGTTTTTTTTGTCACCAGCACTAACTTAATAAATCATCTTTTAATTTGTTCCGTTTCTTTGCAGAGATCTGAAGCCTGAAAACATCCTTCTGGATGATCGTGGTATGTCCTTTTTTTTTATATAGTTTGTATTACATTTATGTTTCAGTACAAAATGTGCTTCTTCTTGTTCTTCATTTCTCATTTCTGAAATTTGGCCTACAATGTCCAAATCAAACAAGCTGCGCCGTGTATCTCCCTGTTTTCTTTGGCGGCGGGGCCACTCTTTCAAGTTTGCGCAACTCTTCCCCTTTCAGCCGTTCTTGCATCATCACTAATTCGCTCGCATCCATCTTGAAGCAGGAGAACGTTCCCATTTTCTTTCCACCGTACTTTCTCGCATTTCGTGCTCCAGCGTAACTTTAGCATCTTTCACGCCTGCGTGTATTTCTGCGGGAAGTCACTAACAGGGATCTGTTTTCGCTGAGATTACTGGTATTCAAATAATTCATGCCTTGCTTTTGCTCAGGTCACATTCGGATCTCAGACTTGGGCCTCGCCGTTCAAATCCCTGAAGCGGAGACGATACGAGGGCGAGTGGGCACAGTTGGATACATGGGTAAGAACTTTCCTCACTTTTCTCTCTTTCTATAGTTTTCACATGTAATCCACCTTTATTTAACCAGGAAATGACTAATTCTCACACTCTCATCTGTCGAACCGCGTTTAAACCTGCCCTGCTGCGTCTCCGCCGCTCCTCAGCTCCTGAGGTGATCCAGAACGAGAGCTACACCTTCAGCCCGGACTGGTGGGGTCTGGGCTGTCTGATTTTCGAGATGATCCAGGGCCAGTCGCCCTTCCGGAAACGCAAGGAGCGAGTCAAGCGGGAGGAGGTGGACAGACGAGTGCGCGAGGACCAGGAGGTGTACTCGGATAAGTTCTCCGAGGAAGCGAAGGACATCTGCAGGCAGGTGAGGATGAGGAGGCTGGAGGGGAAGGAGGGTTGTGAGGTTGGGGCAGAGGTAAGGAGCCTGTATGATCCAAAGACCCTTCTCAGTTTTTTTTTAACTTGTCAAGTTTTATGAATAGGTACTTTGTAAAAATTAGGAAATTAAAGGACAATTTTAGTTATCTTTTTAGGGTTTGGAGAGCGACAAATACTGCAATTTCTTTTGGCCTACCAGGTAATTTCCATAGTCATAAAAAGGGAAGAAAAATAGAAGCTAAATGAAACATATTTCTGAATAAAAAAAGAATTCCCTGTTGTCACGGGCTGGTCAACCTGGTCGAGCGGCCATGGAAGCGGGACCCAGTACGGAAGTCCAAAAAAACAAAACAATGTCTCAACTGTGGAAGCTTCTTCTTCTTTTATTATTATTTTTCTTTGTAGCCAGCAGTGTAACCAACCATACCATGAACACCCAACCAACACTGAACAACAAATGACAAACAGCTTAAATTCAGAATCACCTAAATTGGGGGAAACCATTATTAGGGATATATAAAATGCAAGATATAAAATATAACACTATTTACATTAGACAAAAGGACAAAAACAATACATTTGCAAACTAATACAAACTGAAAATATCTTAAACCAATTCCAATCATTACATGAAAATCTATAGCAACACAAAAATCTACTCTGGCCAGTGTCACCCCTCTTAATCTGCCTCTTAGTTTGAGCCAATACTGCAGTCTGCACACCTGAGTGTGATACACCAGGATGAGGTCCCTCCACTGCAGGTGAAAACCGCTCCCAGAAAAAAACAAACAGATTCAATCCAAACAAAAACAAACAAATAGGAAAAACAGTTGGCGTGCTGTTTAACTGTTTACCACTACTTCATTTCTAAAACAATATTAAAATTAACATGTAACGTTGGCTCATCGTTACACCTGTACTATTAGTATCATTTTGTTGAGGTTATTTGCAGATATTGCCTGAAAAATTCTTCATTACATCAATTAAACTGGATATTTGTTGTTCTATATGAAAATATCGGTTATCTACGTGTCGTCTTTTGCCAATGTTTTGAAGGCTCCCTGTGAGGGGCCCACAGAGCCTCACACTGACCCCTAGATTAGGGCATAAATTCAAAGATGCATCATCTGAAACCCAAAAAAGACAGAAATCAGGCAGTCACACAACTTTAAATCATACCTTCATGTTTAGGGCTGCACAGTGCCTCAGGTAGGAACACCGTTGCAAGAAGGTCCTGGGTTCAAATCTTTCTGCATCTTCTCCCTGTGCATGCATTGCTTCTATCCCACTACTCCAACTTCCTCCCGTAGTCTGAAAATATTATTATTCGGTCAATTGGTCTCCCTAAACCGCCCGTATGTGTGAGTTTGCGCGTGCATGCTGGGCTCTCTGATGGACTGGCGACATGTCCGGGGATACCAGCCGCCCCCGCGACCATGCACAGAAAGGAATAAACCACGGATGGATGAATCCACATTTACAACAGCGCTGACCAATCACAGTCCATTAAAATGTAAACAGTTTTATACGATAAACGGTAAGCCAGACAATCGGGTTTGTGCCTATTTTCCCTTTGTTTCGTACGGCTCTATTGTTTCTCCTCTCAAATATGAAGAGAGAGCCGTTCAGTGTGTGTGTGTTTCCGACAGCAGGAGGCAGGAGGAGGGTGTGTGTGTGTGTGTGTGGGGGGGGGTTTCTTCTTCTTCTTTTTTTTTTACATTGTGGAAGACTTTGACCCACAGTTCAGCATTTGTCAAGTCTCCCCAGTGAGAAGAGAAGTCAGAGGAGCGAGCCGAGTTGGCTAAAGTTGATGTCGAGGTTTAAAATCTGCTCGGAAACCTGCCGTTATTTGAGCAAAGGATGCAAAAGGGGGAAAGAAACCAAGACCCTGCTGTTAGGTTCTGGCTTTATAAGCTTGACAAGCTGGGTTTTATCAAGATTAAGCAACGTTGCCACTTTTAGAGCATGGGCTTGTGTTATCTGAACCAGATTACAGAAGGACCACATTCATAACTGGGCCTGTTCCTATGTTTTATATCCATCTCTAACAAAGATCTTCAATAAAAGAGAAGAGTTTCTTTACCGCCCTCCTCCCTAGCAGGAAACACATTAGCCAATGCGTCATTTGCCCGCCTCACGTCTGTCGGACCTTTTTTGAAGGCTGAGATGTTTAAATCTGTTTTTTCCTTCCTCCTGCTGGGTTGCAGCTCCTGGTCAAGGACCCCAAGGAGAGGCTGGGATGTCGGGGTTGCGGGGCCACGGAGGTCAAGCAGCACCCCATCTTCAGACACATCAACTTCAAAAGGCTGGAGGCCAACATGCTGGACCCTCCCTTCATACCAGATGTAAGAGAGATGAACACGCAATCCCCCCGCACGCACGGCATATTGAGGCGGCGCGGTCCGTGTGCAGGAAATGCCATTGTCTGTAGGAAATGAGTTTATCATGGCAGCCAGTGGCGGTGGGGGTGTGAGTTCAGTTTAATTCTGCTCCGACCGGCCGGTTTAGATCAAATCAGCAGCAGCTGGACCAGCGGAGCCTTTTCATTTTGTAGATGTGGAATGATGTGAGCTGTGAACGTGTGTGGAGAGACTGAATCAAAGCATCGTCACATTACAGCTGTTTTTTTATTATCGAGTGAAATTTGAAGAAATGCGTTGTTGTTTTTTTCAGCCTCCCTGAATTACCACTTTGTGGAGTCATTTTCTTTCTTTTTTCCAAATTTCATGTCTTGCCACAGATTCTGAGTTGGAGTTAGATCTGAACTTTGACTAGACCACTCTGACACATGACTATGATCCAAACCAATCCAGGCTGGATGTTAGGGCTGGGCGATAAATCGATTTAATCGATTCATTCGAATTTACAATTCTTTAAGATTTCATTTTTGGAAAATCTGGATTTTATTTTGCCAATACACTCATTGGGTTTCCATGAAGAGAACAGCATGTGATGCTGAATATATGTTAAGCAAAATATTGTTAAGTGGAAACTTTTTTTTACCATAATGCGAGGTACTTCATTTACTTATTTACTTTTTTTTTTTAACTTAGTTTGATGTTCACAAGTGCAGTGAAGCCTGTTCTTAGCTCAATGTGTAAAACCACTAGCAGCAAATGTTTTGTTATTTTTTCATTGTTTATAATGGCACGGCTACCATCTTGTTTTACAAGCATGTTTCACAGCTTGTTTTTAGTTGCCCTTTGAATTCAGGTCAACTCCCTGATGAAATGCTTGACATAAAAAGCAAGGTTTTAAAAAAATAATTTCTTTAATTTCTTTTTGTGAAACAAAAAGGAAGAAAAAATCGATTAATCGGATTTGGTATGATAAAATCAGAGATTTATTTTTTAATCCATATCGCCCAGCCCTACTGGATGTTTAGGGTGACGGCAGGAGAACCTGCAGGCCAAACAAAGGCATCCCCACAGCATAATGCTGCCACCACCATGCTTCAAGGTGGGGGGATGGCATAACTAGGGAGATGTGCAGCGACAGTTTTCCAACACACGGCATTCGGTTCTAGTCTCGTCTGGCAAGAGCACCTTCCTCCACGTTTGCTGTGTCCAATGGCTTGATAGCGATGTAGCAACAACAGTTTTTCTTTTACTCCAGTGCACTGCAAAAAGATAACTAAAAAATAAGTAGAATTTTCTTGAAATGAGTGTTTTTGCCCTTGATTTGAGCAGGTAAATAAGATTATCTGCCAAAGGAATGAGTATTTTTACCCCTAAAATAAGATAATTAGATATACACCACTTGAAATAAGATGACTGAAATGAATTGTCCCTATTTTAAGTGCAAAAATCTTATTCCATTGGCAAATAATCTTATTTACATGCTCAAATTAAGGAAAATACTCTAATTTCAAGAAGATTTTTCTTATTTTTAGTTCTATTTTTGCAGTGTGGCCATAGGGTTTTAAAGAGTTTTTTTTTTAAATTTCCCCATTGTTTGTTATTCATCTAGCTGCTGTTGTTTTTTTTTTTTTTTTTTTTTTTTTTTAAATCCCATACTTGGTCTCTTACGTCCCTTTTCTCTTCCTGCCTGTCCGTCTGTCTTCCTCTCAGCCTCGGGCCGTGTACTGTAAAGACGTCTTGGACATCGAGCAGTTCTCCACGGTCAAAGGAGTGAACCTCGACCCCACGGATGACGACTTCTACTCGAAGTTTGTCACAGGCAGTGTCTCCATCCCGTGGCAGAACGAGGTACTGAACGCTGACGTGATCTCGTTATGCACTGTAAAAAGGCAACTAAAAGTAGGTAAAATCTTCTTGAAATTAGTGTATTTTTCTTTGATTAGAACTGGTAAATCATTCTATCTGCCAACGGAATAAGATTTTTGTACTTAAAATAAAAACAATTCATCTCTATCATCTTATTTCAAGTGCAGGATATCTAATTATCCTATTTTAGGGGTGGAAATTCTCATTCCATTGGCAAATAGTCTTATTTAGCTGCTCAAATCAAGAAAAAATAATACTAATTTTAAGAAAATTTCACTTACATTTAGTTCCCTTTTTGCAGTGTGGAAGTGCCGTGTAGCTACGGGACAGAAACCAGTCAAGGCTTACTGAGTGTTTTGGTCGTCCTGTGCGAGAGAGGGGGTGGACCCCATATTTAAAAGCATGAAAGTGGAGTTTGGTCACTTTGCCCGCAGATGATTGAGATGGAGTGCTTCAAAGAGATCAACATCTACGAGACCGACGGGATGCTGTGCTCAGACCTGGACGTGAACCGGCCCAACCCTCCGCCCAAGCGGGGGTTCTTCTACCGCCTGTTCAGAAGAGAGGCAAGTGCTAGGGCTCCGGCGACTGTCCGAGGGGGTGGGGGCTAAGGTACTTCCTCCTTTCCTGCTTTGCTGCCTTCCTTCTTTTCTTTTTTTTCCATTCCATAGGCCTTGTCCAACTTCAGCATGTGAAAGGACATTACACTGCAAAAACAAAACTAAAACTAAGTCAAATTTTCTTGAAATTAGTGTATTTGTCCTTGATTTAAGCACGTAAATCAGATGATTTTACCAATGGAATGAGATTTTTGTGCTTAAAATAGGAACAACTCATCTCTATCATCTTATTTCAGGTGCTGTATATCTAATTATCTTAGTTTAGGGGTCAAAATACTCACTCCATTGGCAGATAATCTTATTTACCTGCTCAAATCAAAGACAAATACACTAATTTCAAGAAAATTTGACTTAATTTTAGTTCCATTTTTGCAGTGTACTTCACATGGGATCTGAAGGTTTTATTAATGCACTCTTGTGAGTTTGTGAGAACAAGGCCTGTCTCTTTGTCTTTGTCTTTTTCTCTGGGGCTGACCGACTCACTACTTTTTAATGCTTTCTAGTAATAACTTTCCTCTTCTTCGCAGGAGCTAGAGCAGTAAAAGTACTGGTTTTAGAAACAATAAATCTCAAATGTTTGTCAGTGATTGCACGCTGCCTTGCTAAATAGACCTAATTCTTCATATTTTCAATCTAATGAAAGCGCTGTACGGGTCTATACATGACCAGTAAGACACAAACCCCTACAATACAACAAATAACAAATGGTTAAAAGAAAAGAACTGCTTAAACGTAAAGTCAAAGAACATAAAAGAATAATAATAATAATGATATTTCTGCTCAACTGCAGTCAACACCCAAGTTAAAAAGATTGTTTTTTTTTTTTAGAAGGGATTTAAAATGATTCAATGTATAAGATTTCCTTACAGTGAAAGGAAGCTTGTTCCCGGGTCTGAGAGCAACAACAGAAAAAGCTCTGTCTCCTTGGGTCACAAGACAAGTCCGGGTAACGTTTAAAAACAACAGGAGGTCTTCTCCTGGCAACGTGTTTCTGTAAAAGCTCCGTCAGATAAGGAAGGTGCCTGACCTCTTAAACATTAACAACCCCAAACTAAAACCTATATCTCGACCCAGAAAGGTATCAGGGTGATACGCCGACTTCGCTTATTACCTGTTGGCAGACGGGCTGTGGCGTTTTGGACCAGCGGCAGGTCCAAATCCAGTCTAGAGCTAATAAAAGAACATGTCACCTTTTCAACTATAAGGTAAATAGGGTTTGATTTTGCTAATTAACCTCAAATGATAAAAGCTAGACTGGACCACTGCCCTGACCTGTTCATCAAATTAACCAAAGTATAACTTTACAAGATGCTCCACATTACTCATTTTAACACAGGGGGAAGGCTGAACTTTTTTGTAATACTACTTTATTTACGTAATGTTATGATTTTGTTCTCAGAATTTCCCCCCCCCCACCAAAAAAGGGGAAAAAGGGGAGTCTGTAGTCTCTGGCGCTGTTATTTTGGGAGTCGCAGGCTGAAAAGTTTGGGACCCCTGCACCAGGCTACCACTCCCTCTGGCTGATATAAATACAGACTGGTCTAAAGCAGCTGGAGAAACAAGGGGCTGTAGCAGGATCGGGGGGGAGGTGTTAGACGATGAGGACCTGACAGCATGCACTTTATCCCAAAATAACTTTGATAACATTTCACAAAGTGAAACAGAAGGAACCGGGTAAGAACAGTCCTGATTCAGGACAGAGTCCGGTGAGTTCAAAAGAGCTTGGGGCTTTCCGCCGTCATCAAACACAAACCTGGAAATAAACTGAACCGTAGAGTTTCTCTGACTCTCTAAAGAAATGTGCAGCTCGTCCTTCGTGCACCTTCTTCTCTCTGCGCACCGGTGATCATTGACCCATCGCTCTGTAACTTCTGTATGGTCCCTTTCAGATTCAAAAGGGCCAATATTATCCAAGACGTTGGTCCAAACGGTGTTAAAACCATCCAGGAGCAGATCAACATCTCCATCCTGGTGAAAATCCCGAGGGGCGCTGGAAGTCCGTAGAGCAGCCAGCGTGGGCCAAGTGCAGAAGTATAGAGATTAAACTCAAATAAAACTGGCAGATGATCAGATATACCTGAGTCACAAATATCATTTGCACGTTCATCCGAGCCCAAAGTTGAAACCAACATCAGGGTGTGTCACTTTTCATGGGTGGGACCACTCACTGAGTCAAGTTAAAACGGTTTGTCACGTTAAAACCACAAGCTTCAATGTGCTTGTGATTTATTTTTTTTGGAGATTTTTTTAATGGAAAGTGAACGTAAAATTAAGAGCTTTGCTTTTTTTATTGCAGCACATCCCAACCGCCTTCAGACTTCACCTAGCCAGTAAACAGAGTCAGCGTGCTTGTAACTTCAATTCAATTCAATTTTATTTATATAGCGCCAATTCATGAAACATGTCATCTCAAGGCACTTTACAAAGTTAAGTTCAATCATATTATACAGATTGGGTCAGATTATACAGATTGGTCAAAAATGTTCCTATATAAGAAAACCAGTTGATTGCATCGAAGTCCAGACAAGCAGCATTCACTCCTGGGGAAGCGTAGAGCTACAGGGAGAGTCGTCTGCATTACTTAACCTCGGTATTAGCTGTTCTGTGAAGACCTCAGTGGTTTGTTAGAGAACATTAGTGAAGAAACAGCTTTATGAGAACCAAGGAAATGCAGCAGACAGGTCAGGGAGGAAGTTTAAAGCAGGTTTAGAAAAAGGAAATTAGCTCCTAAACCTGAGCATCACACAGCACTGTTCAGTTCATCCTCCAAAACGTTGCACGACTGCAAACCTGACCAAGTCGTGGCCACCTGAACAGCTGGAAACAGAGCATTAAGCTCATCAAATGGCCGCAGCAAACATGCGGAAAAGGTTCTCTACCTACATGCAAAACGGCATGTGTGGTTTTACCCTAGCACTACACATCAGCTTGAAGACACGACCACTGTGATGAAGACTGGCGAGAACAGCATCATGCTGTAGGGGAGCTGCTCTCCTGCAGGGACAGGGAGGACCTGAACCTGAACATATATAGACAGCGGGTTAGTTTAGCCCAGGCGTGTCCAGATTGCAGCCCCCTTTTCAAGAATCCAAGAATGATTTGGCCAACCAGCCCAGGTGGTGGATGCACCAAAGCAAAATTATTACACAGTAGTTAAAATCTTCCCATTGAAAATGTCAGGTAAAACACAGTATTTGCCTTTTCATAACCAGACTTTTTACTTTCTCTTTGGAGTCATAGTAAAGCTGACCACATCTGTCTGACCCGTCACATCTGTATGACTTTTTCTCAAATGCAGACTTTGGTGCACCAAAATCTGCTTTGATTTCGTCCATCAAAATTGGCTAAAAAAAATAAGACTGTGACAAACTCTGTTCTTATATTGCCGAGCAAAGAGTAAAATAGAGCAAAAAATAAATAAGGGTTTTTGAGTAGAGGCCAAAATAATTGGCAAACTTGATAATGATCTTTTTAAAAAGGCAAATGTGCAAAACCCTTTTGTTTTGAATCTACAATGATTTAGACATCCCCATCCTACAGAAAATCTGACATATTTATTTAATTAAACTATAGCATACTGCATACAAACATTAATAACCTAATTATTTTTGGTAAATCTTATTTTTTTCTTTATTTGACTTTTTGGCCCACGAGTACTTTTGGCCCACATGATGAAAGGGTTGGACACATATATATATTTATTTTTTATTTGTGCAAAACCATGCATTATCTTCCTTTCACTTTACAATTATGCACTACATTGTGTTGGTCTGTCATATAAAATCCAAATAATTAGAAACACTGAGGTTTTTGGTTGCGACGTGACAAAAAGTTGAACATTTTTATTTTATTTAGCTTCTGCTTTTTCAATCTAACACATCATCTCCTTCTAACCGCTGCATGTTTACTGCTAAAACCTTCACGTATGCAAACTTGAATTTGATTTTGTAATTTATCTTTTCAAACTAAATGTTGGACTTAATGTTGCTGCAGAATGCCAACCAAACGATCCCCGTTCCGTGTTGTTTTGTCTGTTTCGTTGGACAAATACGTCGTCTGACATTCATATTCATGTTTGGTGACGAAAACTTTGCCATGTTAGTCATGTCGCTTGGTTAGACTTTCTTTGTTCTTCTTTTTGTGGCTGTTCCCAGGTCTGTCTCAAGAGCGGTTACAGCGACGACGAGACCGAAGAGCCCTCCCGACTTTAAACCACTCCGTCCCTCCGCCCGCACCCCCCCCCCCCGCCCCTCCTCCGCCGCAGAGCTTCACCACAATCTCCAACCGAGCGCGAGAATCTTAGGAACTCAGTGAATGTCGACCTGTATTTATGAGCTGTATTAAAAGTGTATTATAGCTAAAGAAAAAAGTATGACTTTAAAGATTTTGTACATTTGTACTTGAATTTATGTCTAGATGTATATTTTCACTAAAGGTTGTATTGTACAAAAAGCCATAAAAGTACCACTTGAATGCATACATTACCTTTTTTTTTATTTCCTTTTGATTTCACGAGTATGAATAATTTTCATTGGGCAGTTTCTTTTCAGAAGCACAGTACCATTAGTCTTTTTATTTTTCACAATGTAGCATAAGGCCTTTTATTTGATATATGTGCTGTATGTTTTCCATTAACGTGATGTTTTCTTTTTTTTTTTCTTTTTTAGCACATTAGCTCCACTTTATACCAAACTTAACTTGTTAGCCGCTAAAGGCCTGGAGGTTGCAGGCGGATAGCAGTCTAGACCCAAGGGGTACAGGAGGAACCTAATCCAGTTTTCTTATTGCTGTTAATAAGAACCCGGACCTTGAGCGAGTTTCTGGGAGTGTGATGTCTGCAGCATGGGGACTTTCTAAACCGCGCATTCAAGCCGTAGGACAGGGTTGGGATGAACTGGACGGGCGTGAGCGGAGACTAAGTTAGTGGTGCCCGTACCATTCAGGCAACGACTGCATCCGCTGCATGTAGTTCCGTCTGCGAATCTGCGGGTCTGCTAAGTATTAATGAGAGCAAATATCTGAATCCACAATCAATCCTGGAATATGAACAAAAAAAAAAAAAAAACCCTTCCCTGACCCGCAGCCGGTTCGAGTTGTACGTTTTGTGACGCCCGGCGGCGTTTCCAACCGGACGGCATCTGCTAGTTGCATATCTGTTACAGTTTTTGCGCATTTTGTGGTGATTTGTGCTTTTTATTTTCCTTTTTTTGTGTCCGTACTGAGCTTTCCCGTTTTCTGTTGTTTAGCTGAACTAATGTTCCCCTTGAAATCTTGGTAATTTTCTACCCTTTTATTTTTAGAACACCAGAAAGCCTCCGACCGTTGTTTTTTGGGGGAAAGCTCGGAGGAAACGTTGCTAGTTCTGCCGCCACAAGTTTAGTTCCTAGCTGAAAGAATGACTTTGAATATAAGTAACTTTGATTCATAAGTCGGTGCTTTTAGTGTAAGAAGTGATGAAGTATGCCGTCAGTTCCAGCGTTTTGGCTCCTTGTTGATAGCACCATACTGTAGAGTGTTAAAGGCTGTGTTTGTGATAAAGATTTCATTTAACAGTAACAATTCCCAAGTTAAGCAGCTCCATTCACATCGTGTGCTTCTTAACCCTAGGAACGGCTTAAGGGAGTTGCTTGCAGAGGGTGAAATAAAAATTTAAACACAGTTTTTCTCAGTAAATCTATTTCCAGTCATGTTATTGACATTAAAATGCACAACAGGTGTCTGTAACAACCCAAGTGATCCACACAAAGAGAAATCAAAGCAAATTACTGCATAAATTAGATTATGTGACATGGATTATTCAGATGTGGTTTTGATTTTTCTTCTATAAAAGCGGTCTTCAAATCTTGGAACGATCTGTGCTTCGTAGATTTTCATACGGATTCACGTTGACATGGCCAGTCTTGTGGTTTCTTTTGTCTGAAACCAGTTGATTTTCCTTGGCTCTCTGCTTGGGATCCTTGCCCTGCTGGAAATGTTTCCCTTGTTTCATCTTCGGATTCTAACTTCAATTTCATGAGTGATCTGCCAGTAAAATGTGCTGAAAAACGGTCCTACTGATTTTGAGGTGACGTCTGCTGCCATTTTTTTCCCCCTCTGTGTAATTTTGATCCCATCTGACTCCCAGAATTTCCCCGGTTTGTCCAAATGTTCTAAAACAAACTTTGAACAAAGGATTGTTCTTACCTGCTTTTTCTTCTGCAGTGGAGTCTGGTGCAGTGACCGATTGTCTTAAGGAAAATATTGTCCCTGCTAATTCCAGGTCTTACAGAAGCTTGACTTTTGGACTATTCTGCTGATTATTCCTTTGACTCCTGTCAGGAAACTTGGGAAGAACAGCTGGTCATGGCTGGTTTATTGTGAAATGACGTCCTTCCCACTTCTGGATTACGGTCCCAGCGTTCCTCGCTGGGAAGCAAAGTCTCGCGGGTGCTCTTTGCTTTCACCCGTAACGTTCTGTCTCTCGTGTCATCAGAACCTTTTTATAGAAACCTAAACCAGCTGATTTTATTTTTGCACTGAGTATTTTGTAAATACTGACAGTTTTAGGATGTTTTATTAGCTTTATATGCCTTTTTGCACTTGTTGAGTTACTTTGTTTTGATGTCTTGATGTGTGGATTGCTGGAGTAGTTGCCAAAATCTGTTGAAATTTTAATGTCAATATCCCCAATCAGTACGTATTCTTGCCGCTGTACGTGGAAAATTTCTGATTTTCCAAGTTAACCAATTAGTCTGTTTCCCTTTTCATTTCTAGATTTTGATCTAGAGGCTGTTTACCCCCCCGCCCCTACAACCAACACCTGTTTTTTAATGCTGTGAATACCCCCACCTCGACATGATAGCCGCGCGCTTCTGTATATTTCACCGTTTGCTAATGGAGCTTTGCTCCACTTTGTGGGTTAGACTTACTCAGCTCTACTTTTGTGCAGCTCAGCAGCTTTTAAAGAGAAAGTTAAATCAGGGGAAAGCGGGTCTGTATTTGGTCAGCGCAGCACGTGGAAATGACTTTTGAGCCGGAGCAACTCCCAGGACACATTCAGACTTCAAAGCTGCATAAAGATACGCGTCGGGTCCCCCGGTCTAATAAACCAACGTGTTCCAAAAGTTTCTATTTTGTCCAGCCGCTGTTTTGAGCATCCAGTAGTTTCTTGCTTATTGTTTCCTTATTTGTAATTGTTAAAGAAAACTATAATTTGTTTAGCTCTCAGGCACATTTTTGAAACATTCATGTAGATCTTAGCCTTTTAGCTCTTTGGCCTCAAAACAAACTTGTAAATTCTGTATCTCTGACATGTAACTAAAGCTCCACAGTGAAAACGTCACTGCGTCCATCGCCCGCGCCTGTGTCTTTGTTCCGAAGGTATTTTGTACAGTCCACATAGGAGTGAAGACGTTCTATCCAGTCCATTGCACTATGTTTTGACAATGACTTTGGAAAGTGTCTTTAACCGTTCTGACAATGATACCAAAAGCAACCTTCTCCAGATGAAACCGTTTTCCTTTCTTGAAGAGTTTATTTGAGGATAAACCAACAGCCTTTGTTAAACGTGCCAATTACCAAGTTAGTTTCTGACATCCTGCCTTCTTATGTTTTGTTTTTTTTTGTACCTCATTTACTTCCAATCCACTGAAGTTTTGTCGTATACGTGTAAACAAAAAAACACACATTAAAAACTTAAATCAGCTCAACTGTTTTGAATGTCCGCACTAAGTGCATTGTAATGCCTGTTTTAAGAAGAAGAAGAAGAAAAAAAACGACATATGTTTTATTACTCAAGCATGTATCGATTTGTAATACTTCAGGATCCTTGTATATGTAAATGATGACCCTCTTGTGCCAACATACGTCGCTGGTTATCGGAGGACGACTTTGTGAATGGCCGGCGAGTGACCAGCAGAGTCGGCCTGTTTTTGGATAACAAATGCTCCCGGTTTGTTTCCTGCCTTTCTGTCGGCGGGCTGATGGTGAGTCAAACCTGGGATGGGACTCGCCAGCAAACAACCTACAGAGTGGGGAAAAAATCACTTGAATTAGTTTTTAGGTCATGCACCTGTACAAATTCATATCTTTTGCAATTTTATTTCTGTAGGGAGAAAAAACAACAACAACAAATGAGTTAATAGTTTAATTTTTACAGCAAAAGGTGGATGAACAAATGGGTTTTTGGTATTCAAACAGGGAGTTGATTTTTATTTTATTTTTGTTTTTGATTTTTTCTTTTTTTTTTTTTTTCCATGTTCGGTCTCTGTACAGTCATGTCATTCAACCACTGCAGTCATTGTTAATTCTTGTACAAGTTGTATCACTGGTTGTTGTACCATATCTGACATTTGTAATTATGAAATAATACACTGCCATTTGTATTAAAAGAGGTGTCTTAAATTGTTTTTCTTTTGCTGATTTTGGGGTTTGTGAATGAAAGGCGGAAGAGGTAACCATCCGTTAACCAAAGCAGTGACTGTCCTATAAACAGGATCAAATCTCTGAAACTTTGGAAATCTGTAGACCTTAATGCCTGAGATGTATATACAGTAGAAAGAGTGATTTGCTTCTCATTTTGTGGTCAGGGAGATTTTAGAACCAGGGAGTGTTGGTTTGAATACAACTCCAGCAGATTTAAAGTTGGGTACGTGTGAAATCCGCATCAACAGGGTTTAATGAACCGGTGGTTTGAGGTGAGTTTGTGACGACTCTACAAGAAGCCAACTGTGTTGCTCCACAGCATCCTGTAAAAACGGCTGGGATTTTTAGCAATGGAGCATCACTCCTTCGTGGTGCTTATTTTGTAAATTGTGTACAGTCACTGCAAACATCTGTGCAAAAGCTTTTTGTCCTCACTCCCCTTGTAGCGACAGAGGAAAGATAACTGGGATCCCGGAGCAGGATTACAACCTGGGGGTCTAAATCCACAAGCGATTAACCCTCATTATTAATTAAATTCCCATTGAACTCCAAGAGAAGGTAATAGATTTTTGATAAATTAAGTCAGAATGAAAGTACAGATAGGGTACCTTGTTTCTTTTAAGCTTAATGCCTATGACCAATAAAGACCCCCTGATATTTTATTCAGTCTTGACAAATGGTTGAAATGGATGTAAAATTGATTGACAATATTTTAATCAAAAGCTTTGCTCCCTTCACACAGCTCTGCCTCAACAGTTTAGGCTACTGTCAAAACTCCTACCTTCTTACCAGGGCTGTTCGAAGAAAGAAATCCTTAAGTGTCATTGCAATTCTATATTCCAACAACATCTGTCTCCTGCATTTAACCCATCCCTTAGGGAGCATCAAGCAGCTACTAATGCAACCTGGGGCTAAGGGTCTTTCTCAGGGACTCATAGTGCAGTCTGCAGGGATCGAACCAGGTACCTGCAACCTTCTCAGAGAACAAGCGCACTGCTCTAACCACTCCCAGCGGTAGGGATACATTACTACCCATGTAATCTGATTTTACTCCACAACATAGATAGGGGAGCAAATTAGCCTCTGGGAAACTAGATGGCAACATTTGTCCCAGGCATCAGATATTGACATCAAACCTAGTAGTGATATTTATCTGTTGCCATTTGATTATCTTAATTTACAAATAGTAGCGCTTAATAATAGAAGGTAAGAGGGGGAATTCATTGCTTGACTCCATCTTGAATTAATTGGTTTCACCAATGCCAAACCAAACTGATCAGGAGCAACAAAGTCAATTATCGTACAAACTGCAATGATACAGACCAAAACCACTGTGGCAGTCAGAAGTTTACAGACACATTGTTTAAATTGTATTTTGGCTTTTTACGATGCTATTGAATAGTTATTTTTCTAGGATGGAATAATTTTATAATGCATTTCAGTAACTATTCTACATGCTGGGTTTCAAAGTTATACTCAGAGAAATGCAGACAAATTACACCTTGAATATTTTAATAAATCAGAATCGACTTTATTTGCCAGGCATGTGTGCTCGTATGAGGAATTTGGATTTAACAATGCTCACCATGTGCTTATGCAATAAGACAATAATGCAGGAATAAAGATCAACACAGTCTGCGTAGTAGAAAACAAATATGAACACACTATAATCAAGGGGTCAAATTGAAACAATAACACAATGGTGCAAAGGAGACAGGAGTAAATGTCTCTTGTAGCCCAAACGGTTTCTGGTTGGATTTCTGACCACTCCCCTCATCAAAATTGGTAGAGCGTATTTTAACTGGTTGGTTTCCTGGCACAGACCTAGCTTTTAAGCATAGTGCATAAAATCTTCATAAATCATGATATTGGGGCCATTCATTACTAAAAAGATATATTTATATATTTTCATGTCTGCTTGGGATCAATGTCCAGTCTCACTCATCTGATCCCAACTGCCACCTCCAATTAAATATTTGTAAGGATATCCAGGAAAAACCTATAACTGTGACTGACCAAATGCTGGAACTACAGTGTCACCGTCCAAGTTGAAGCCAGTCACGACTGACCGAGAGGGTGCCTGCTATCAAAGAAGCCGCTGCTCCAATAATCTACGTTTCAAACGCAAGGCAAATATACATTTGGTCACATGCACATATTCCTTCTTGAACATAGTTTTGTAGATTTAAAGAAGTCAAGGTCAGGTTTTAAATGGTAGCCACCATAGTTTTCAGACCCAAAAACAATATACCAACTATTAAGAATGGTGGTGCTAACATCCTGCTGAGGTCCTATTTTTCTGTGGGGGCAGAACTGGGAGACTTCAGCTCAGATCGATAGCTATATGGTCGAAACTTGGCTTTAGTTGGGTGTTCCAAAAGAGCAACGATCCCAATTATTAATCAAAAGTTTGGTTCTGTGATAGATGAACCAGACATTAAGCTTTCAGAGACACCTGACCTGAAGCCTTTTCCAAATTTATGGATAGTATTTAAAAAGTCAGGTCTGTGAGAGAAAGCAAACCGATTCAAAATTACTTTTTTGAAAAGCAGATTGCTCAACTGTTTGGCCATAATTATGCTAGGGCTGTGTAGTTTCGCTGCAACTTGATGAGGAATCATTTCAAATCTAGTGGGGGGTTGTGTGTATCTCAGCCTATGTAGTTTTGACTCCATGTGGGTTAGAGAACATACACAATAAACTCGAACTTGTGCACCCATTTATTTTTTTTAAACTATCTCAGAGGTTTTTAGTTTCATATTTTCACCTTGATAAAAGAACAGCAACGTAAACGTCTGGCTTATATTGTCAGAAACGTAAGAGATTAAAATTGATTATTACATTCCAGTTTATAGGTCAGTTTATACTATTTTGACGGAGGATAATAGAAAAAAAAATGAGAAAAAAGTAAAAAGACTGGCTAAAAACATTGTACAAAAATCTTGAAAAGACGCAAAAAGTATGTCAGCCTAATCGGAAGAAGGCCTTGTAATCATCTCTGATAGTTCATAAAACACTACTTTATTGAAAAAGCGAACAAACCCGTGGGACTAAAACAAAAACAAAAAAAATCACTGTTTCATCTCTTATCTGGCTTTTGCGAAAGAGCTCACTGATTTTAACGGTCTCATGACAGCAACAATAACATGAGGTAAAAAAAAAAAAAAGACCCGCAACGGCTCATTGGCTCTCTGATGAATCAGCTAAAGTAAAGCCGCGCTCTGATTGGCCGATGGCTCTCACGTCCCTCCCCTCCGCTGCAACCTGTCACCACTTCCTGGTGAGAACTGCTGGGAGAGGAACGCAGCGCTGCATCAAAGATGGCACTTTATCGGCGCAGATTTGGTCATTTTAGGGTTCACGTTGTAGAAAAATAAGCCACGGGTTGTCGGAGCAGACAGCGGGGAGCGGGTGGCAGCGCTAACCCTCGTCGCGCTACGCACCTCCTGCT
The DNA here is from genome assembly GCF_011125445.2 of Fundulus heteroclitus. Taxonomy (NCBI): domain Eukaryota; kingdom Metazoa; phylum Chordata; class Actinopteri; order Cyprinodontiformes; family Fundulidae; genus Fundulus; species Fundulus heteroclitus. The sequence goes on along the minus strand of NC_046365.1, from coordinate 22,206,753 downwards.
CTCTGAGCGCTAGCTAGTCCGCTCCACGGTGCTAGCTGGTTAGCGCAAATAGTAAATATTAGCTTCTCGGGCGAACTGTCTCGTTGTGTATTGCTAAAATGGCCACCATGGAGAAGCTTATGAAGGCCTTTGAGTCTCTGAAGTCTTTTCAACAGCAGCAGGGACCGCCAACAGCAGAGGAGCTCGTTCAGAGACAGTAAGTGTTTTTTTTTTTTTTTTTAAGAAGCTAACAACTGTCACCGCTGCGCTACAGTTAGCTTAGCATGGCTCGCTAACAACGTCAGCGTGTCCCCCCTCGAGACAGTTAAACGTTGCTGTATATCACCTCATGATCTGCTCTTACTTTTAATCACGTAGTCTGTATCAGACGCACTAATTTATCAGTTTACCGGGGCCATTTCCCCCCCTCGTCATGGTTACTGTACGTACAGATATGTTGTGTGGCCAACGCTTAAGCGGATTCGCCGGGGTTCACGCACCTGTGAGGGCTCAGAAGGACCAGCTCAAAGCATCCTTGCTTGTATGGTGAACTAAATTTGTCAGGGATTCTTAGTTTTGTTTTTTTGTTTTTCTGCTGTGGCCGTATAACTGTCTCCTAACTGCAGCTGCAGACCAACGTAGCTCCATAAAAAGGGGGCAGGTTCATTCATTGCAGTGATGTAATGGTACCATGCTGATGGATGTCTGAAAGGGGCTTGCTCAGCGTCTCTGTGATGGATGATAGGTTAATCTCATTACTAGGTTTTTTTTTAAACTTTTTTTTATTTAGATCGGAGATCCTTTTATTTGTTTTTGTGCTATTGGGTATTATAGCAAAGTTTTTTTTTTTTTTAAAAAGGTGTTTTGATTAAAGTGACGATGTATCCGTAAAGTGACAATGATATCCAGACCTGTATAGTTTACCAATGATGATGGCTGCTACAGCGTTTTAAAAGGAAAAACTAGGTGCTGCTTTCACTCCATCACTTTAAATTGAAGTCGGCGATTAGATTCAGTGACTCCAAAACACAAAATGTGTTCAATTTTAGACAAATATTTATATATTGTCACAAGATGTAATAAATGATTTGGCAATTGGGGTGGACAATAATTCAATATCAGTATATAGTGCAATATAACTTTGTTCAATAACGTTGATATGACATTTCTGATATTTCAGTTTACAGTCTATAAATGAAGCGTTTGTCACTGGGTTTAATGTAGTTTTATGTTTTAAAGCTAGTATTTCTATAATTGTGGAGGAGTTTTATAAACAAGGGAAAATAATTGTCATAAGTTTGTACAGGCATCTGCTGTGGCGGTCTTTAAAAAATAAAGAGACTTTCATTTTCTTTATATCGATATTGTGACCGTAATTAAGAAGTATATTGTGATATAACCTTTGGCCATAATGTCCAGCCTTATTTGGCAAAGAATGATTTATTTTTTTGAAGTGCTTAAAATAAATGTCTTTATATTGACTTGGTATAGTTTTAACGAATCAGTCTAAAAGTAGCATTCATTGCAACTAAAAAATTATCACTGAAAGGTTCTGCCTTGAAACAAAAAGATTTATATCTTGCATTCTAACAGACCGCTTAATTGATAAAACAATCCCAAAGAAGCCCTAGCTACACCATAAACTGGAAAAATATACATGTAACAACTAAGTATTATTCTAAGTATGTTTTGTCTATCAATATTATAAACAGGAATTCTCAAAACTGCTATTCACAAAAACAAACAAATCAGTTTTGCAGAGATGGTGCAACTAGTATCATATTTACTAACAACAGCTGTAGACTCCGTGATAGTAAGTATATTTTATTGAGGAAAAAAAAGAAATTGGATAGGCTCTCTGGACAGGTTCTTTTTCGTTAAAGCGTTTCATCTCTCCTCCAAGAGAAGTTCAGCCTTTAGAGTTGTAGGTTAACTCTTTACCTTGTTTATTGCGATGGATCAGTAGATTTTTTTTTTTTAGATTCCACCTGTCACAGATAAAACCCACAAAGCACTTCACAACGACTGAGCCTCAAAACTTCCAACAACAAAAAAATCCCAAAAAACAATTTAATACATTTAATTAAAAAAATAAAATCATGTAAACAGTCTGCAAACAGTGATCTCAAGTTTTAGTTACATACCAACAATGATGTTAGCAAAGCCCAAGCCATAATGAATTTAGATCTTATAAACAAGCCTTTTAATCCTGTAAAATGAAACGCATGAGAAATTGAGGGCTGTGCATCTGTAGAGAATATTTTCAATTATAATTCAGTTTTGTTTAGCTTATGGACCCGTGGTTACAGATACAAAACAGAAATCTCCACGTAAAAAACAGCCGCTCCATTGCTCCAAATGCAACTGAGCAAATTTTAAAGCGTACTCATGAGAAAATGGCAACATATTTATTTTTTCTCTTGATATTAAAATTCTCCTTAGAACACATATTTAAAACATAATTTTGTTACGGATTATTAGAATTGTATCTAGAGATCTAAATTTTAGCAGACTTACCTGGCACTTATCTGGGACATCTTGTACTCTGAAACAGTGCAGAAGAAATTTACATCCGGTTTTCTGCTTTGCATCTGGAATTTTACAGAGACGCATGTAATTCTTTTCCACAAATGTAAGAACCTGAATCCCTTTTAAATCATAACCTGTCAGACAGTTTATTGCACTAGGGTAAAAAGCTTAATTTACAAGTACACAATCTTTATGACTTGACTTTTTGCACATTCAGTTCAGTTTACTTATAAAGCTCCAATTTACAACTTGTCATCTCAAGGCACTTTACAGAGTCAATTCAGTCTACTATAATGAAATCATCCAAACAGATTGGTTAACAAGTTATCTATCTAAGGAAACCCCATCGATTGTATCTAATCATTGACTGCAGCATTTTAATCCTCCTAGATGAGTTTGTAGCAACAGTGGGCGTTCTGTTGTTGACTTGGCCTCAATTGTTTATACTGAGCACGCATGGAGCGACAGTGGAGAGGAAAATTCACTTTTAACAAGAAGAAATCCCCTGTAGCTAAAAGCTTTTTTTTAAAGTTTAAGAAAAATTGAAACTAATGCAGAATTGGAGAGTAGTACGAGAATGTAGCAGAGTAAGGGAAAGTGGTCTTTATGTCTTCCAGCAGCCTAAGCCTATAGCAGCATAACTACAGAGATAGCTAAAGATAACCTAAGCCACTCTAACTATAAGCATTTATCAAAAAGGAAAGTTTTAAGCCTGGTCTTAAAAGTAGACAGGGTGTCTGCCTCACGGACCAAAACTGGGAGTTGGTTCCACAGGAGAGGAGCCTGATAGCTAAAGGATCTGCCTCCCATTCTACTTTTAGAGACTCTAGGAACCACCAGCAGACCTGCAGTCTGAGAGTGAAGTGCTCTGTTATACTTCTCCCTCTTTAATTTTAAAGCAGCACTGTGTAAGTTGTGACCCAACTTAATTTGTGCTATATAAAATTATATTTCAGTTCAATTTACGGCACTTAGTACGTATGGATGCTCCTCGCAGGCAGCCCTTCTCAAAAACTCGCCAGTGTATCTTGAAAGAGTTGGAGCCATCGCTCAATGGGTCATGTGACCTAGAGCATCGCTTTAGGTTATGACACCTGATCGCACATAATTTTGGTTCTCTGATGTAGGATTTAATCTGGAGGGGTGAATGTGGTCTTGTCTTTACTGTTGACTTCTCAATCTGCTGTTCCAAAGTGGTTTGCTATCAGATTCCAAAACACGGAGGGAGACTGTTTAATTTTGGGACAGTGCAGTGTTGCCAGTGGCATTCAGGGTCGCTAAACCTGGAAGTTACAGGTCTAGCGCCCCTAGTGGTTAAAAGTTACACTGTGCTGCTTTAAGTTAACACTGTGATTCCTTTCTTGACCTCAATTTTATTTATTTTTTATTTACTAAGGTTTATCTTTTGCCTATTTTTCTAATTAATTGGGTTGAAAGCAAAGGATTTCTCAAAGACTGTTTTCGTTTTTGTATTTTCTTGTATTTGACATTCTTTTTTTGTGATGCTTTCACAGAAAAAAGGAGCAAGCGGCGACAAAGAAGGACCGAGTGACCCACTGCCTGACGATATGTGAAAACATCGTGGCTCAGTCGCTGAGGTAGGCCTTGGTAGAAGGACTAAAATGCTTTCCAGTCAGTAGCACCTCTCATCTCCTCTCCAGTGGAAAATCCCTCAGAAACATTTTGAGAGCTCCCGTTTTCACATTGAGTGTGAAAAGTTCATCGTCATCCAGATTGTTTTGTTTGCCAGTATTCACCTAAAATGATGGAGAGGAATGGAGGTAGCTTCCAGGAACGGATGCTGGTTAAGTTATTCGTTGAAGTCTTCAGTGTTGATGTTTAATTACTGCCTCACCGTTTGTGTCGTTGGGCCTGGTAACAGAACATCTCCGGAGTTTCAGAAACTGCTCGGGATCGCCATGGAGATGTTTCTCCTCTGCAGTGATGACAGTGAATCAGATGTCCGTATGGTGGCCGACGAGTGCCTGAACAAAATCATCAAAGTGAGTAAGATTCAGGAACCTTTCTGTCTGCGTCGCCTCAGGTTTTGAAGCTGGAACCTGTTTTTTTTGTCACATACATTTTCACTTCTAACTTGTTTGCGCTCGGAGTAAATAGGAAAGCTTGCCAATTTACCCATTTTTTTTTTTTGTGGACCAACTCATTCTTATTTAAGGTGAAAGGACAGGAACGAGAATGCTAAAATTATTTAAGAAAAAGGGTAAAAAGCATTGCACCAGCCTGACTTATCAGAAATGTTTAACATCGGTAAGCACAGGCCAGGATAGGATTATGCAACGACAAGCTTGATTTAAGGTACTTGCACAAAAATGTACAACATGATCCAGTTGCTTTTATTCAAAACAGAAAAGCAACAATTGTTTTCACCGCTGCTAAAAGAATATAGCGATGGTGGTTATTATAGTATCCAAATGTATTATTTATACTTTATAAAAATGCTACATTTAGTATTAGGTTTGAAGGGCTTTTTGCACGGAATATTATGCACGTGTTTATTTTTAGTGTTTTGCTCTTTATCGAGAAACACTGGGAGTAAAACGAGCCGATATTAGCCGGTTAATTAGTTTGGTCATGTAGCCAGCATTTAATTGGCTGCTTAACAGACATGCCGATGATGATGATAAATGATGGCTGGTACTCCTTTGCTTTCCATGAGTGTCTGCTACGTCTATTTGATCGTGGCGCACCACCACACCAAAATAAAAGCCGCCACACCTTCAGAATGAATTAAAATATGTTAAAACAATGTAAAGCATGTGATAAAACGTAGCTACTGTATATTTGCACACTTATTCTAGTCATAATCAGAGTTTAAAGGGAATTTAAATATCATGAAATGTTAAAATGTACTTTATTTTGAAAGACGATTGTATGAAATCCATCACCTGGGCATCAAGACTGCGTCTGTGAGCCTTTTTGGAAAGAATGGGTCGCATTCAGGAGCTCAGGATGAAATTTCCTCCCTACTAAATATTCCACAGTCAGCATAACAACAAAGGGATTGTGAACTACTGGAACGTAAAGTTACAGGGCGGTCTCAGAAGAGGCTGTGAGTGAAGTTTGCTGCAGAAGGAGTTCTGGGGTGGTGGGTCAAAAATTCTCAGCAGCGCTCCTCAGCCAAGGGGAAAACCTTCGCAGAAGAGCTGTCATAGAAGCAAAGAGTGGGCTGACATACGGCCTGAGAAGAATCGTATAACTCCTATAAAGGACTTTAAACCTTAGGAACGATATGACAGAAAACGGTCGCTGGTTTGAAACCATAACCTTTGAAATATGCTGACGATGGTGAGCAGCCATTCCTGGCATAAAGGTGGAGGTCAGCCACAGATTTGTGGCATTCTTGGTTTAACTTTAACCTTTACTCCCAAATTTGCCTGTAACACAAAACAAAAAACATTTCATGTTCCTATTGTTTAACAAAATACAGTTTATAATTGTGCAGAATATTCTTTATTATTGCTTCTGCTGCTCACTAGAATCCTGACTTCACTTCACTTCACAGGCACTGATGGACTCGAACTTGCCTAGACTGCAGCTGGAGCTGTACAAAGAAATTAAAAAGGTAACACTTAATACTCGGCTCTTGTTTTGTCGTTTTAATACACTTATATTATATCATATACTTATTGACATCTGAGGGGCTTGAAAGGTCAGATCTTTGTTGAATGCCTTTCCGTACGCCAACAGAACGGAGCGTCCCGGAGTCTGAGGGCAGCTCTGTGGAGGTTTGCTGAGCTCGCCCACCTCATCCGACCGCAGAAATGCAGGTAGACGCTGTAATGCCGCCAAAGAATCAACGATCTGCATCGTCACCGCGTGTTAGCATGGTGACGTGTTTGTTTTTTGAGACAGACACCGTCTCAGGATGTACACAGACAGCTTTACACCGACCAAGCATACTCACTGGGAAGCCTAAAGCGTCCAAAAATACTCTTTAGGGTCTGAAGATCAGGATTATTGTTTACTTTGACACTAATACAGGTTATGACCGCACAGCAGCTATTAGGGTACCGTTGTTGACTGCGATGACTGTATAGATTGTGATTGACCCACATTTTTCTCACTGTTATTTTCCATCCTCTCCTTATTGTGAGTTGAAGAATGTTTTTGAACTAAATCTGCATCTAGTTTTGGCATCCAGTAGATGAACGGTTATAATCTGTGCGTTCAAAAACTTTAAAGCATGTCGCTGAAACCACAATAATGCATCTAAGAGATTGTAGTATAAGGAATAATCGATATTTTAAAAATGACTGCGATTCATTGCATTATCCTATTAAGGGAACAAACAAAAGTTACAAAAATAAATAAATTACACATGCACTTTATTTACTTGGAGCAACCCTGCATTGATCCTCTATTGAACTGTTCTTTAGTCGTATTTCTTTGTGTCAACATGCATTGGAAAAACTCTTAAAAGTAATAATTTGCACATTAGCTGTCAGTTTGAAACGTACGGCAGGATTATTGTAAATAAACATCGCAGGTGACCTTTAGCAAGGCAGAAATCTGCTTTCTACACAACAACATACTCACAGGTTCCCATCCGTCAGTCGCTAGCAGTAAGAGTGAAGTAATCTCAGCGGGTTGGGGTTTACAATTAGAGATTAAAAACAAACAAACATTGCAGCACGAGTCTGGGCTTAATTTTGCTCCGTTGGGCTCGTTCGTCTCTCCCACCTGTTGCAGACCTTACCTGGTCAACCTGCTGCCGTGCCTCAGTCGGATCACCAAGCGCCAGGAGGAAACCGTGCAGGAGACGCTGGCCGCAGCAATACCTAAGATCATGTCGGCCTTGGGCAACTTTGCTAACGACGGCGAGATCAAGGTATGTGGCTGGGATGGGTCTGCCAGGGGGAACGCTCCGTGCTCATCTGCGTACCCTTGAAACGTGTTTCGTTGTACTCCTGCAACTTTTTTGTATTTTAGGTGCTCCTGAAGTCATTTGTTGCCAACCTGAAGTCCAGCTCCCCCACCATCAGACGGACCGCGGCCAGCTCTGCCGTCAGCGTGTGCCAACACTCCAGGCGCACAACTTACTTCTACACCTGGCTCCTCAATGTGCTGCTTGGTAGGCTACGCACATAGGAAAATACTTAATTTACAAACGCACAGATTGATTTGGTTAATAAGATTAATTTCCGGCCAGCGGATAAATTAACGCGCACATAATCCGACTCTTCTCCTCCTTCAGGCCTGCTGCTTCCGGTAGACGACGAACACCCTAGCCACCTTATTCTGGGGGTGCTGTTGACTCTTCGCTACCTGATGCCTCTGCTGCAGCACCAGGTCAACACCAGCAGCCTCAAAGGCAGCTTTGGGGTGATGAGGAAGGAGGCTGACGTACAGCCCACGCCTGAGCAGCTCCTGCAGGTGAGGTCCTCCGTGTTCGCTCCGTAGGATGAGGCCTTGGCGCCTGTCGTCCGTGCTCTCATTCGCTGTCGTGGTCTCGCAGGTGTACGAGTTGACGCTACACTACACGCAGCATTGGGACCACAACGTGGTCACGGCTGCCCTGGAGCTGCTGCAGCAGATGTTCAGGACCCCTCCGCCGGAGCTGCTGCACATGCTCATCACGGCCGGCAGCATTGCTCACGCCGCCGTGTTTCGCCAGGACCCCGAGAGCCGCGCGCGCTCGGGCAGCATCCTGGAGCTCATCGGTAATCTCGTCAATCAATTGGGACAGGCGGTTTATCCCGCTAACGCTCAGCAATACGGGCCTTAGAATATTTACGCAGTCGCCTGCCGCTCAGCTCACCAGCGTGTCTTTAATCCGTCCACGCATACTGATCCAGTCGATCTGTTTCTGTTCTAACATCGTACTTTGTCTTTTGCTCCCTAACTCGCCTCCTTTTGTCTGTGCATAAGTACCTTTTGTTTCCTGCGAGACTCCATCGGCTTTGACTGCTTTTTTTTTCACCCCTCTCTCACATCTTGTTTCTGTTTCCTGTTTTCCTGCCTTATGCAGCGGGGGGAGGGTCTTCCTGCAGTCCACTTCTTCTCAGGAAACAGAGAGGTGACTTGTCTGTTTATGTTGTGCTCACCTCGAGCTGCATGCTGTAGTCCAGTGGAGGTCCCGGCCAGACGTACCTTCCATTAAGTCTCTTCAGGCTGTAGATTTCAATCAGTTGTTTTTGATTATTTAAAACAAATGAGGCAGAATCTTCATGCACTTATCTTGATCGCTCTGGCTGAAGGCGTATCTAAACTTTCCAGGTAAGATTCTTTCTGGGGAAGAAGACGGGTTGGAGGACGACCCCGAGAGAGCGGAGGTCGCCGCCGGAGCCTTCACAGGTGAGATAGACCTGCTGTCATACATTAAATGTAATGTTAATGTGAAATATTATGAAAAATAGCAGGTTGTGCTCTAGGAAAAAGAAATATGGTACCTGGCAAAAGTTTTCAACCCCACTAGTTCAATTCAATTTTATTTTAATTCAGTTGTTTTTATATAGCGCCAATTCATGAAACATGTCATCTCAAGGCACTTTACAAAGTCAAATTGAATCATATTATACAGGTTGGGTCAGATTATACAGATTGGTCAAAAATGTCCTATATAAGGGAACCAGTTGATTGCATCAAAGTCCCGACAAGCAGCATTCACTCCTGGAGAACCGTAGAGCCACAGGGAGAGTCGTCTGCATTGTCCATGGCTTTGCAGCAATCCCTCATACTGAGCAAGCATGAAGCGACAGTGGGAAGAAAAACTCCCCATTAACAGGAAGGAAAAACCTCCAGCATTACCGGGCTCAGAGCAGTTCTGCATTGTGATTTTTTTATTTATTTTTTTTACTTGCATTTTGTCCCAGTTTGCTCTGACCAAATGTCATTACTTTTACCTGTTCTAGTTTAAATCCAAACTAAAACAATGGAACATTTGGAAATATGTGAAATTAAGTTCCATAGTAAAGCATGATTCTGTGTTCAAAAGAATCTGTAGAGGCCTTAGGCAGTTTTTAATTGTGTTGCAGCTTTTTATCCAACATTACCGTGAAAGGCTGCTGATTACGGTGAAATAAAAGATCCGTTTTTTTCTTCACATATGCTCTTTAAGAAACTTGGAGAATGTGCAGAGGAGCTTTAATCTGCTGCTCCAGTATACCGCCTTTTTATTACATAACTTTTGTAACGCGTGACGTGGTTGGATCACTTTTAAAGTTCATTTTCGTCATTCTCTTCCTGCAGCAGACGGCTCCTCGGCTGCCCAGGTGGACATCATCACAGAGCAGCCCCGCTCCTCCCAGCACACGCTGCAGCCCGGCGACTCTGTGGACCTCAGCGCCTCCTCGGAGCAGGGCGGCGGCGGGGGCGGGACGTCCCCTTCAGGCACCCCCGAATCGCCCAACGAAAACGAGGAGGACATGCTGAGCCGCAGCTCCAGCGGCGCCAACGTCACCCCAGAGACCGCCGACTACACTACACCGGAAAACCCCGCCCCTGAAGGAGGGGGGCCGCTCGGAACCAACGATCGATCCCTTCCACCGAGCGATTCCTCCCAGACGACCACAGAGGGGCCGGACTCGGCTGTGACCCCTTCAGATGTGGCAGAGCTGGTCAGTATGACTGATTAATGGAGAACTTCACCGTAAAATGCTTCTCTGCTGGGTGGATACTGCGTCTTTGTTCAAGGGGGGGGGACACCGAAGGAAAAAAAAAAACGCTGATTGATTTTTGGGTTTAACTCAGTAACGTCTCTATCAGAACTTTATCACAGTTTCTCTATGGGAAAAGATTAATAAAGAAAAAAGAAAAAAGATTAATAAAGAAAGAAAAAAATATTAATATTGGTCTAAGTGACCGATCAGTTATGGATTCTTTGCCATTGCAAATAATTATGAGAAGTGTATTTAATATCATGTCTTTAGTACAGGGGCCATAACAGGGGCCAGGACCATTTCTACATGGGCATGGGCCCCTGTTGGCCCCTGTCTAGAACCGCCCCTGTAGAGGACGCCCTCATAGTAAAAAGAATGGAGAAATATTAGTTTGCAACAGGTCACGGTGAATTTTAGCGTTTAACGTGAGTCTGGAGAAGTCGGGGATTTTTACCTGACAAATGTTGGAAAGTTTTCTCTCTCTGCCCAAACATTTTATTTTATTTTTTTTTAGATTTATAAACTGCGTCAGATTCAGTCTTCATTGATCTCCTTATATTTTCTTCCAACAAAAAAAGACCCCAAACCAGCTGCTGTCCATTCTAACAAGTCGTCCTTCCTGGTCCTGTCTTGCCCTCTCTGTCCCCGCCCTCGCCTCGCTGCAGTCGCGCCTCTCCTCCTCCCAGCAGGTGGTGGAGCCGCCTCCTCCCTCGCCAACTCCCACCGAGGGTCCCGACGCCACAGCCAGCGACTCCTCCGTCTACACCGCTTCTCTCTCCTCCTCGTCCTCTCTGTCCGTCTCCTCCTCTTCCTCCTTCTACGCCACCTCCTCCTCCTCTAGCACTAGCGACAAGGTCAGACGGCGCAGTGCCTGCTTGTCTTGAAACGTGTGGCTCCCCTCGTTGGTTCTCCTTTGGTTGGCTCGTTGGTTTCAGCCCCCCTGCACCCCCACGCCCAGCGATGCCGGGGGCGTCTGCTCCCCTCGTTGTCCCGGACGGTAGATTACGCCCCTTCTCCCCTTCCCTCCTCTCTCAAAAGACGGGCGCTTTTGAAAGACAGAAGCAGCTAGATGTCACGGCTTGCAAGGAGGCGTGGATCATCAAGCATGAAAAGTTGCTTTTCTTTGTTTCTTTTCATTTCTTCCTCAGATTAGGTTCCCCCCCCCCACCCCCTGGCTGACATCTGAAGACGCCCAGCCAGCGAGAGCCCAAAGCAGCAAAAACAAAAGCAACACGCGTTTTGAAAGTGCAACTTGAATTGAAATCTTGCGGTCAAGAGAGTTTTTTTTTTGGCGAGCAGCATATTCTAACAGGAGCTCTTCTCTGTTAGAATAAAAGCAAAAAGCTTTGCTCTCTTTCCCTGCAAGTTGTGTTTTTTCCAGCATGACTCGGTAACCCTTCAGCACCAGAACGTCTGTCTTATGGAACGCTTTGGACCCTTTCTTTACGTCCCCCCCGTCTTCATTTCAGCCAATCGGATTCAGCTGTTTGAAACGGTTTCGTTTGCATGCGTGGGCTTTTATTTATTTATTTATTTATTTATTTTCTGACTGGGAGAGACTTGAACTGTCCGTTCTGTTTGTTTTTTTGTGTGGAAACGAAGGTCCTTGACGGCAGCGAAAGCCAGTACTCTGGCATGCAGATAGGAACACTACAGGACGAAGAAGACGAAGGAGCGGCAGCGTCTTCCTCCCAGGAAGAACCCTCAGAGCCCTTCCTGCAGTCGGCCCTCGGTACGTTTCTGGGTGCAGCCGTGTTCGGAGGCGCTCGGAGCAGTGGCGCCTCCAGAAATAGGGTTTCATAGGGGTGGCCAGATGGAGCCACTTAAGCTCTTGGGGTGGCACTGAAACTAAAAGCTGTAATTTCAGCATTTTATTCTACTGTTGTAGTAAAGCTGCATGTAGAAAACGGGCAGAATCAGAAAGACTTAAGTAAACGCCTACTAATATCTTATGGTTTGTAATGGTTTTCTGAAATTTTAATGTTCCTAATGATCTAATGTGCATAGCCCAATAATAGCACAGTTAACATTTTGAGTTGAACAACAATACATTTTTATTGCGTAATTACAATAGGAATAAGGTGTACATTTATTCATTTATTGGAAAACAAAACAGTTACTAAGGGAAGTAGATACTGGCAGATACAAATAAGTGTGATAGAAGCCAAGGAAGAGCGTCTGTCTTGCTGGCTGTGCATGATAGGATGAAATGCTAAACTGATGTTACTACAATAGACACTGGCCAGTGGGGTGGCCAGGACAAGGCACAGGGGGGGGGGCATGGCCCCTGGCTCGGAGATCTTGATTTACCTTTTTAATAGATATGTATCTTATTTAATATTTTTTTGTGCACAGCCCTGAGTAAGCCTCATCTGTTTGAGGGCCGAGGTCACAACCGACAGGGTTCAGACAGCAGCGTGGACCGCTTCGTGCCGAAGGATGAGCCCGCCGAGCCCGAACCCGACAATAAAGTAAGCGCCACCAGCACCAGAGACACTTCTGGCTGTGGCCACTGAAATAAAGGGTTTGTTTCTGATTCGCGTCGTCTTTGAATGTCCGGCAGCCGTCGCGGATTAAAGGTCCAATCGGACACTACACGGACCAGGGGGCGGAGCCACTTGTGCACTGTGTGCGTCTTCTTGCTGCTTCCTTTCTTCTCACGGGGCACAAAAATGGTGAGTAGCTGCTTCAAGCTACAGCTTGAAATGCAATATGTATATATTAGTTAAGTTAAGTTGGATGATATTAGAAAACAATTTGATCCCTTTCAATATTTTTAGCCATTTATGAAAATAAAACTAGGGTATTTCTTCTCACAATTCAGTGAAATTTGGTAATATGGCTACACTCTAACAAGATAATATGCTTATATATCTTATTTCTAAAATGGGGCTGGACAATATATCTCTTATTTTCTTTTTAGAAGATGAGACTTTATTGTTTATGGCAAGAGGGTCTATGTTGCATCATAATTATACTTTTATGTATTCCAGTAGGTTATTTTTCAGCTGTTTCTAATATAGATCTATAGCTGTTTGTTAAAAAATGTGCTTGAGAAACATTTGGGATACAGTTTAGATTCAGTGATGCCTTTTTATAATTACTTTATAAAAAGAAAACCACATCGCGATAAATATCGTGTATCGGCATTCAGCCTAAAATTATCAAGATATTGTTTTTGGTCCGTATAGCCCAGCCCTATTTTATTTTAAAACCTCTTTAGCATTTTGTCATGTTACAACTTTAAACTGCAGCATGTTTAGAAGTGATGCGCAGTACTGGCTTCACAGGAAAGAGGAGACTTTACATAAATAAAGGTTTCACAAATTAAAAACTGCCTTTTATGTAGGGCTGGTCTGTAGTTTATCTGAAACACAAAAAGAAAAAAACAACAACAAAATACAGTTTGTGGTTGTAACTTGGAAAATTAAAAAAATAAATAAATAAGTAATAGGGGAGGGGGCATGAATTGTATTTATTTATTTTTAATTTTTATTTTTTATTTTTTGTGCCTTCAGGGTTGATCCCTGACAAAGAGGTGCGAGTGAGTGTGAAGGCCTTGGCGGTCAGCTGCGTCGGAGCAGCGGCGGCGCTGCATCCAGAAGCGTTCTTCAACCCTCTCTACCTGGAGCCACTGGATGGCGTCCCGGTCGCAGGTATGACGTCCAACCCAGGTGTCAGGGCCGTTTCTGATAGGTTGACCTGACGGGAAGCTAGAAAAAGGCTCGTCTGTAGAAGGAAATCAGCTAATCGGATGATGGGTGAATATATGTGAAGCTAGTTTCAGCTAACGCTAGAGGAGTTTTAAACTTTGCCAGTAAAGGTTTAAGTAGGGACACTAACTCTGTCAAACGGTACACTAAAAGACAGAAGGAAAATCTACGGCTGGTATTTAATATGCAAATGAAAGTCATAGACTTAATCCACTACACCACGGAGAGACTATGTATATACAAGTCTAGATAAACGGGAGGAAAGTTAAGCAAACGTTGGAAAACAAATTTGTTTCCAGACCGTTCTCCATATTCAATTTTTCAGAAAATTAAAGCGTTTTCTTCTTTTTTTTTTTTGAAACTTTATTTTTATTTAGTTTTAACAAGTAAATATACAAATACAGAACACTGCAAAACAAGAGGGCTAGGGCAGGTGACATTCACCAATACCGATATAAAATATTACATTTCCATAACTATTACAAAGTATTAAGTCCAGAATCAGGAACCAAAGAACCAAAAATATGTGAACAGGTAAGAAACCCCATTTTCTCGCTCAGGTGGTGCAGAGTCCCACAAATCACTGTTCATCGCCTCTAAAGCGTTTTCTTCTTGATTCACATTGTGGAAAATAAAGTGCCGTAGTTGTCAAAAATTTAGTTGGAAGTCGAGAATGTCTGAATGTTTTTTGTAGGATTATCAGGGCATATAACAGCAAAACATTCGTCCATCGTGGATTGAAATCTAAACGCGCTATCAGGAGTTGGAGATTTGACATGGGGACATTTGAGCAGTTATCACAGCAAAACTGGTTTGTGAAGAAAAAACGGTTAAAACATCTGCAGCAAAGAGCTCAAGACCGTAGTTTGAGAAAATCCTGTAATAAAATCCAAAATGAGCGTCAGATCTCTGAATCTCCATCTGAAGTCAGTGAGTTTGACTCATCTCTAGATCGTTTCACAAGAATTAATTTCTATGTGTGAAGGTTTTTTTTAATCTGTTGACAGAACAATCATGAAGCTGTGAAATGTTCACGACTGTGAAAACGGCGTAACTTGCACCGTTTTCTGGGTGTCCTCAAACATATTAGCACTTTTAAACAGTATTAGATGAGCCAGTAGAGGACTTTTTAGCCCCGTAAAGTTCTGCAATCCTTAATGGGTGCTGGTGACTTCTTTAAAAAAATGAATATAATTAGTTATTCTACATTTAATTACTTATAATAATTTGTTCTTTAAGTTTGGATTGAAATAGATACAAATTCAGAAACCTGATTTTTAATCTGTATTGTGATCAACCGTTTAATACAGAAAAGTGTTTCCCGATCATTTATTTATTTATTTATTTTCGTCCTTATGGCCCAGCTGCCGTTTGACTGCTGTTCTTGTCCGCTCCCTTGCAGAGCAGCAATATATCAGCGACATTCTGGGCCTCGTTGAGCACGGGGACCCCCAGATCAGAGGGGCCACGGCCATCCTCTGTGCAGCCATCATCCAAGCTGCGCTAACCAAAACGCGTTACAACATTCACACCTGGCTGGCCGGTGTGCACACTGCTACAGGTCTGTGTTTTTCTTTTCTTTTTCTTTTTTTCTTGCTGACACGAGGCAAGACGGAATATCATCCGTCAACTTTCTGCCCTTCAGGTAACCCGCTGTCCCTGGTGGATTTGGTGCCTTTGCTCCAGAGAACTTTAAAAGACGATTCCTCGGTCACCTGCAAGATGGCATGCGGCGCAGTCAGGGTAGGCAGGGCCTGCGGGAGGGTTGGTGCCGTGTGGTTTGGTGTGGCCGCCGTGCCTTACCGAGTCCCGTCTATGTTTTGTGGCGTGTTGCAGCACTGCATCGCCACGTTGTGCAGCAGCACTCTGAGCGAGCTGGGCCTGCGGCTGGTGATAGACCTGTTCGCTCTGCGGGATTCCTCCTATTGGCTCGTTCGCACCGAGCTCCTGGAGACTCTGTCCGAGTTAGACTTCAGGTAGGAATCCTTCCTGGCTGCCGTCTACTAGGGCTGAACAATTAATCGCATTTTCAATATAATCGCGATTTTTTTTTTGCAGAGTCTGCAATTTTTGGCTATGTAACAATTAGGGAATTAGACACGTCCATTAGGTGTCAGTAAAATGTTTAAAGTGGGTTTGCCTCCACATGGAAGGGAAGACAGTTGCAGCAGTGAGATAATCTAATTTTATTACTTGTTTTAGAGTTTATATAATCATACACAGCATTAAGTACTGGTCAATCAGTTTAATACATAGACTTGCTTGTTGGTTGCACTTTATGTTCAACAAGGATTGATGTCCAAATCAACTAAAAGCTGTTCTCTTGAACAATATTCTGATTAATAGAAACATTAAAAGTTCTTTTTTTAAATAGTCCTTGTTTACAAACGTCTTTATTTAGAATCCGTTTTTGTTGCTTGTGGTTAACACAGAGAAAAGTCAAAATTGCAATTTTGGTTGAAATATATCGTAGGCAGAACGCAATAATTTCTGATCTGAGTTTAGATGCTGTGGGTCTTTTAGCAACTAATCTGCACGGCGAGGAAACAAAATGATTTGTTGTTTGTATATGTTTAAAAAGACATGATAAATTAAACTGGGGAAAAAAATCGCATTAAATCGCATTAAATCGCAATATTAAGAAAAAAAAAACGCAATTAGATTATTTTCCAAAATCGATCAGCCCTACCGTCTACTTTCCACTTCTTCCGTCACACGTCTCTATCCCTGTTCTAGATTAATCAATTTCTTGGAGAGGAAAACAGAAACTTTGCACAAAGGAGATCATCACTACACCGGGGTAAGCTTGTCAAGTCTTTGTTTTTCTCTTTTTTTTCTTTTTTTTTTAAACAAAAAAAGTGTATCATTGAGATATTTTACTCCTGAAAACTAAACGTGTTGGAAATTCCTCAGCGACTGCGGATCCAGGACAGGGTCCTGAACGACGTGGTCCTGCATCTGTTGGGAGACGACGATCCAAGAGTGAGACGCGTGGCAGCCTCTGCCGTTAGCAGGTAGCTAGCTAGCGCTCTTTAGCTGCATCTTTGAGCTACCAGAGCACGCCATAGGCCATCGCAGCAATGGCATATTGTGTTGACATTAAACACAACTCTTGTGTTTCCCTTTCCTCCTTCTCCTAGATTAGTCCCGCGGTTGTTCTTTGACTGCGACCAGGGCCAGGTGGACCCAGTGGTGGCGATCGCCCGGGACCAGAGTTCAGTCTACCTGCAGCTACTTATGCACGAGACGCAACCGCCCTCCCAGTTCACCGTCAGCACAATCACCAGGTACTAACAGAGAGAGCTGCTGTAGAAGCTGAGAGATGTAGTTTGAGGTTCTGGAGGAGTTTTAGCTGGAAGGGAAATCAACTCGATTGGATAAGGGTCAACTTTCCTGAAACGGCCTCGTTTCTAAATCCAGTGTGTTTCTTGACCAGCAGAGGCTGAACGCTAGAAGTAAAGATAAAACAGAGCAACTTTATGCTAATAGGTTCATCCTCCATGTTATCTGCTGATGTGTTGCTTTCTTTCTTTCTTTCTTTCTTCTTTTTCTTTTTTTCTGATGTTCATGCTAGCTCTTTTCTTTTTTCTATTTTCTTTTTCTCTTCTCTTTCATGTTTTTCTCGGAGCTGGGTATTCGTGTCGCATAGCTCGAGTGCGTCTTGAGGGGATAGGATTGCTTTATATGGGTAGGGGAGCGGATACGTGCTTAGCGGTGCGTCTCGTATCTCTTGCGGGAGAGAGGGAGATGCTACGAGACTCGGGGCTATTTCTCGTTGAGTTTTCTACTCGCTCTTTCTTTCTATTGTTTGAGGGATATTCTGTTCTCGTTAGGAGTTACGGATAGCTAGGTATTCGCTCTCTCTGTCTCTTATATCTATCTTGTTCTTCTCTCTCTTTCTTCTGTTTCTTTTCTTCTTTCTTTCTCTTTCTTTCTCTCTCTTTCTTTATTTCTTTGTCTTTCTTTCTTTCTTTTTTTCTCTCTCTTTCTTTCTTTCTTTCTTTCTTTCTTTCTTTCTTTCTTTCTTTCTTTCTTTCTTTCTTTCTTTCTCCCCCCCCCCCCCCTTCCACATAAACACCAGACTTTATTCAAAATGTCCTAGAAGACACTGCCCTGTTAAAGGAGGAGTAAATAATAATGGCGCCTAGTGTGTCAAATCGGAACAGCACCACCCGACAACGCACCTCTGATTTTGTAGCGGACCGATTGTTTATAGGAAATGTTTCGTCCATCCCGGGGGACAAATGAGAATGATTTAATTTTACAGTAAATGCATGACTTAATGCTCCTTTAAATACCGTCATCCATCTGTGTGCTTCCTCCAACATTATTTCAAGCACCTCGTCTTTACTTAACATAACTAACTTTTAATCTTTGTTTCTCAGAAGGTTTGACACCAAAGAGTGACGTTCTCAGAACAAACTGGTAGCGCTTAGCACAATACCTTCAAACATCAGAATAGGATTAGTTTTTTGGGGGTTTCTAACTAATCATTAATGTTTGGATCCAGTCAGGCTCAGAAATAGGCGAGTGAAGCGCTATAACTGATACATTTAGCTGTGATCTAATAAATTTCATGTCCCAATAGTCTGTTCAGTGCTGTAAGAGCTCCCCCTGGTGGCCATGGTTTGAGCTGCTGATGATTAAATCCATTCTGAGTTCTGAGGAACTTCTGAAGAGCGACATTTCCCCCTAAAACTCTGATTCCTGCAGTATTAAAGCAGAAACTCAAAGGAAAGTACCTGTAAAAGGATCTCAGCGCCTCTAATTGGTGTCTCGGATCTTAACGCAGTGTGTTGGAGCAAAACAATTTTACACGCGCTCAAACAAACTCATTAATTTAGCGCGTAAAGAACCGATGGTCTTATGAGGAAAAGGTTTCAGAGAAGTGTGTGTCTGCACGTGGCTCAAGCGCTTCTCTTTCCTTAAGGACGTACCGAGGCTACAGCTCCTCTAACTCTGTGTCCGACGTCTCGTTGGAAAACAACCTGTCCAGGGTGGTGACTGCCGTCTCCCACGCTTTCACGTCTTCTACCTCCAGAGCGCTAACTGTAAGTCGTCAGCAGACCGCGCGGCCGTTTATTGCCATCGCCGTCTCAGGCCTCTGACGGCGTTTCGCTTGAGAAACCCAGACATGCTCCTTCTCTTCTCTCCCCGCAGTTTGGCTGCTGTGAGGCCTTGTGCCTCCTGGCGTCGAATTTTCCTGTTGGGACGTGGAGCACAGGCTGGCACTGTGGCTACGTTAGCTCTAGCAGCAACTTGTCTTCTCGTTCTAGTCTTGACCGCAGCAGAGGCAGGACGCTCAGGTTTGAGAACCCTTTACAAAAAACTAAAAAAAACAAGCGCTTAATGTTTTCTTTTTCTCTTCTTTAATTTGTGATCATGTGGTGTTTTGTAGTTTGTCTCAGAGCAGCAATGCTCCAGGCTCTTTGGCCACCTCCTCTTCTGCTCCGGAGTCTGAGCGGAAGACGCTGACTATAGGAACGGCCAACATGGTGCTCTCCCTACTCTCCTCCGCCTGGTTTCCTCTGGATCTCTCTGCACACCAAGATGCACTTTTGCTCTGTGGCAATCTGCTTGCTGGTGAGAAATTTTGTATTATATTTCCAAAAAAAAGTAAAAAACAAAGCAACTGGACTTGTTTTCCGTAATTGAAGACATTTTGCTTCCTCTCCAGGAAGCTTTTTCAATTCAAAAAGTCTGGAGTAATGTAGAGTACCAAGCTTTATACTACTGCCCAAACAAAGGCCTTGTAATGGCTTAGATAGTAATGGCAGTGGTATATAGCTTGGTACTCCACATTACGTCAGACTTTTTGAATTGAGAAAGCTTCCTGGAGAGGAAGCGAAACGTCTTCAACTACGGAAAACAAGTCCAGTTGCTTTGTTTTTTACTTTTTTTGGAATGACCATGACCTGGATGACCAGCTGTATTATATTTCCCATTTGTTTTATGTAATTAGTCCTTTCATTTTTAAATGCTATCCCACTCTTGCTATCCCAAGAGAGAGACAATGATTGGTTTAAATCGTTTTGATTCTAATGTTCTCAGCCGTGGCTCCTAAATGCTTACGCAACCCCTGGGCCGGAGAGGAGGAAGCGAGCACTGGCAACACCGCCGCAGGCCCGAATAAAACAGAGGAACCCTGGGCAGCGCTGTCGGAGCGCCCCCTGGTGGCCATGGTGGAACAGCTGTTTTCTCATCTGCTAAAGGTCCTCAACATCTGTGCCCACGTGCTGGACGACACGCCGCCGGGACCGGCAGTGAAGGCAAGCCTGGTGAAGAAGGGCTGAGACGTCGGGTTTAGTTTTAACTTTTAGTGGAAGCTGTAGCTTCACCGGCCGCGTTTCACCGGCCTTATTCTACAGGATTCCTACATAAGGCCTGGCAAAATGTTCGATTTTGAGATTTATGGGGGAGAAAAGTAGTTCTAAAAAAAAAAAAGAAATTCAAACGTTATTCCTTGTCCCATTATATAAATCATAAAACACATTATTCTAAATTATCTTGGCTAAAACTACACTGCAAAAATAGAGCTAAAAATAAGAATTTTTTTTCTTGAAATTTAAGTGTTTGTCCTTAATTTGAGCAGGTAAATAGGACTATTTGCTAATGGAATAAGATTTTTGCACTTAAAATAGGACCAATTCATCTCCATCACCTTATTTCAAGTGCATTTTATCTAATAATCTTATTTTAGGGGTAGAAATACTCATTTCATTGGCAAAGAATCTTATTTACCTGCTCAAATCAAGGGCAAATACATTATTTTCAAGAAAACTTTACTTATTTTTAGTTTTCTTTTTGCAGTGTAATGTGAAACAAAAATAAAAAAGAGGAAATATGATGATGCGTTTGTTTTTTTACGTTGACTTATTGCATTTATAGTGTATATAGATGATTTACTTACCATATCCCAACTTAAAGTTTTCTCCAACGACTTGATCGTTTCGATTTACGAGTCCCTGACAGGGAACTCAGTGGAGAAATCCACCTGATTAAAGTATTAAAAAAAGAGACATTTCCCAGCCAAATCAGGAGCCAACTTAAGCAACTTTTCTTGATTTGTGGAATTTACAACTATAACATAAAAATAAACGAACGACCTTGAACTCCCAATACCTAAAACGTTGCCCGAAAGCATCTGAAACGTTGAGTTTAAAATAACGGCTTGTGAGAAATCAGGTTTTATTCTTTTGACATTTTTCTAGGCCGCTCTCCCCTCCCTGAGCAACACGCCGTCGCTCAGCCCCATCCGCAGGAAAGGGAAGGAGAAGGAGACGTCTGAGGCGAACGCCGCCCCCATGAGCCCAAAGAAGAGCAACGAAGTCAACACAGGTCCGTCCTCACATCGTTGTGCTCCATGCATAAATTTCCCCTTTTTATGCGTGGACGTTTCGGGGGAAAACAAGCGCTTTGTCATTTTCAAGCAGGCAGGCAGGCGGACAGCACCGCGTCAGCAGCTGTGAACAAATCCATCACCCTGGGCAGCTTCTATCACCTGCCTCCGTACCTCAAGCTCTACGACGTCCTCAAAGCCACTCACGCCAACTATAAGGTCACACCTCTCCTCCTGCTTCAGCAGAGCTCTGCACATTCGTTGTCCGGCTGCAAAGGGTTACTGAAGTCGCGTCGTTTCCTTCTCTTTCTTTTTTTTCCTCTCCTAGGTGACGTTGGATCTTTACAGCAGCCAGGAGAAGTTCGGAGGTTTCCTGCATGCTGCCTTGGACGTTTTGTCTCAGCTGCTGGAGCTGGCCACGCTGCACGACATCGGAAAGGTGAAGACCGTCCCCTCAGCTAGATGCTTTTTATTTTAGCAGTTGTGTAGCTTTAAAAAGTACAAAAAAAGTCTTCTTTTAACTAAAATTAGGCAATTAATATGATTACCTGTCTTTGCAGAGAATAGCAACCTGTTTATTTGTCTTTTGTCTGTTCTAGTTAAACAGTTTCACTGTTTTTAATGTTCTTTTTTGTTACTACATTCTATCCCTACTTGCTTTTATTCTATTTTCTATCTACATTTTATTATTTTGCTATATCTTTATCATGTAAAGCACTTTGTATTGTCTTGTACTGAATTGTGCTATATAAATAAATTTGCCTTGCCTTGCCTTTTTTTTTTTTAGTGTGTAGAGGAAATTCTGGGCTACCTGAAGTCCTGTTTCTCCAGAGAACCGACCATGGCCACCGTTTGCGTGCAGCAGGTTTGTGATCTCACGTTTGGATATTTAGTTGTTTTTTTTTTTCACTCTGAGCGCGTGTGGAAGTCCTCATGGTTGTAGCACTGAGCAGTGCGCTACATCCGGTGCTGCTCCACACAGAGCGAGGCTGGTTCCTGCCGACAGGGCCTGTAAAGGCTTTGGGTTCCCTGTGCGATGGTTCCATACACTTTCTGTTTTTTATACGCGCAAAGTCAAGTAGACCTTGTTTGTCTGTGTTGTATCAGGTAGGACCAAAAGCTAGAGAAAATTGTTGTAAAGTAAACACAAGAGATTAAATGGCAGACTCTACGTTTTTTTTTTTTCCTGCTCTAAGAGTGTCGGATTTATTCTGCAGCTGCTGAAGACGCTGTTTGGGACCAACCTGGCCTCCCAGTACGAAAGCGTGCTGAGCGGACCCAGCCGCTCCCAGGGCAAAGCGCTGCGCCTGGGCTCGTCCAGCCTGCGCCCGGGCCTCTACCACTACTGCTTCATGGCTCCGTACACACATTTCACACAGGCTCTGGCTGACGCTAGCCTCCGCAACATGGTGCAGGCCGAGCAGGAGCAGGACACCTCTGGGTAGGTAGCCACACTCGTCTCCATCGGGTCAGACTTTATTAGTCAAAGGCCGATGGCCACCGTTTACTTTAAATGTCAATGTCAAACTTATTTATATAGCACTTTAAAAGCAGGTATAAAACTGCACCAAAGTGCTTTACAAGAAAGACAACAATTAACAAAACAGAGTGTGAAACACTGCTTCAAATAAAAGCTAAAGAATAAAAACAAGTTTTAAGAAGCAATTTGATTAAATATGTTCACACCGCCTTTTAAAAGGCACTAATAGACCTTAAACGTGTTCACACTTTGCCATGTCAGGACCATATAGTAAAAGGTATTTTACAGGTTGTTATATTATAAAAATACACCATTCACCAAATGTTCTGTGGTTTTAGACCCCTTTACTCTGATACCTCTAAATAAAATCCAGTGAAACCAATTTCCTTTGGAATAGTTAATGGGATCCATGTATGTATTAATTATTCTCAGCATAAAAAGCCCTTGGAGGTTGGTTAGAGAACGTTAGTGAACAAGCAGCATGGAGCCCATGGAACACAGCACACAGGTCAGGAATTATGTTTGAAATTTCATGGAGCACGCAGAAACCAAGACGAGGTTGTCCACCAAAACTTACAGGCTGGGTTGATAAGAGAAGCAGCCCAGAGGCCCTGGTTTCTGTGGAGGAGCTGCCGAGGTCCACCGCTCAGCTGAGGGAATCTGCTCACAGCTATTAGTCATGGATGCCACAAGTCTGGCCTCTGTGGAGAGTTGTCACGAAGAAAGCCTTTGTTGAAGGAAGAAATCATGTCTGGACACGGAAAACGTCCGGAAGAAGATGCCGTGGTCAGAGGAGACCAGAACTGACGTTCTTGGCTTGCATGCAAAATGCAACGCGTGGGAGAAAATGAAAACGGCGTTGTTGTTGTGAAACACGGTGGTGGCAGCATCATGCTGTGGGTCTGTTTTTGTTAGGGTTAGGGAGACTGCTCAGAGATGATGTGGAGATGGATGAAGCTAGAAGCTGTTCATCTGTTCATCTTCCACCTGGACGCCGCTATGAAACTCAGACGATGACAGGGTTTAGATTAAAGGCTCTGCAACCTGCGACTCTTTATAACTTTGTCCAAGAATGTTAAAAAAGTTGAGCAATGTTTTATATCGTAAAGGTAATTAAAAAGATGCTGGGCCTGTGGCGTGCTCCAATGGTGTGGACTACCCACATATGGAGGCCTTAGTCCTGGACGTGGCTGACCCAGGCTCCATTCTGGTCCTTTGCCAAATGTCTGCCCCCCTCTCTCAAACCCCCTTTTCTGTCGGCCTACTTTGTAAAAAGGAGCCTCTAGTGCCAAAAAAAAAATGCTAGCCTTAGCTATAGCAGGTTTTCTTAGCTCTTTTTTCATACAAACAAGTTTCTTACAGTAGTTATAAAATGGCACTGAGCCAGGGGTTTAGATCAAAGCATCTACCTGTGTTTGAATGTCCCAGTCAAAGTCCAGCGCTAAATATAACTAAGAATCAGCGGGAAGACTCGTAAAATAGATATTCAGATGCTTTCCAATTAATCTGACAGAGAAAGTTCTTGTGCAAAAGATAACGGGCAAAGGTTTCTCTCTCTAAATGTGCAAAGCTGGTAGAGACGAGCACTGGAAGACATGCAGCTGTAATTTCAATCAAAGGTAATTCTACACAGATGGGGCAGTTGTGTGCTGCGTTGTGCCGGTCAAAACGTGAAAATGTTCAAGTTGACTGAATGTTGTTTTCAGGGCGTTGCCGCATAAGTTTGCTTATCTCTCCTCCGTTCCACGGTTAGATGGTTTGACGTGATGCAGAAGGCGTCCAACCAGCTGAGGTCCAACATTGCCAACGCCACACGTCACCGGGGGGACAAGGTGCATCTAATTGTGCTTTCCAACAACTACTAGTTAGCTTTAGACACGTACCCAGGTCTGGGTGCATGCTGTACACGTTGCCCACTGAAACTGAATCGTTTTCCCTCTCAGAACGCAATTCACAACCACATTCGTCTGTTCGAGCCGCTGGTGATCAAAGCTTTGAAGCAGTACACCACCAGCACCTCTGTGGCCCTGCAGCGACAGGTGCTGGACCTGCTGGCCCAGCTCGTGCAGCTCAGAGTCAACTACTGCCTGCTGGACTCCGATCAGGTTAGGAAGTCACGCAGGTTCACAAACGCCTTCAGCTCTCTTGTTTCTTGCTGAAACATTTTCTCCGTACGTTGCAGGTGTTCATAGGATTTGTCCTAAAGCAGTTTGAATACATTGAAGTGGGGCAGTTCAGGTATTTCCCTTTCTTTCCCCTCCACCTCCTCCTGTGAAACGATAAGACGTTCACTTGAACTGATTTAATCGTCGCTCCCTCCTCCTGCGCAGAGATTCTGAAGCCATCATCCCGAACATCTTTTTCTTCCTGGTGCTGCTGTCGTACGAGCGGTACCACTCCAAGCAGATCATCAGCATCCCCAAGATCATCCAGCTGTGCGACGGCATCATGGCGAGCGGCAGGAAAGCCGTCACCCACGGTGAGCGGGACGCACGCGCCACGCTTAGGAACTTTTTCTTTTTGTCGTAATCCTCGATGTTTATTATGTGCAGAAGTCTAATGACTATCCAGGATGTGTTTGTCTGTCCTTCCAGCCATTCCCGCCCTGCAGCCCATCGTTTATGACCTGTTTGTGTTGAGGGGCTCCAACAAAGCCGACGCGGGCAAAGAGCTGGAAACCCAGAAAGAAGTGGTGGTGTCCATGCTTCTCAGACTCGTGCAGTACCATCAGGTATGGCTGCGCGCCGACGGAGAGGGGCAACCAGAGCAGGCTAAAGCTCTTTTCTCGTCACACCTTTATTTATTTATTTATTTTGACCAGAAAAAACTTCCACTGAGATTTAAAAACCTCTTTTTCAAGGGAGTCCTGGCCTAGAGGCAGCAAAGTTACAGATTGAACAGAGATACATGAAATTAAATGACAGGTACATAAAAAAAACATATCGAAGTAAAACAATTACAGATAACTGAGGCTGTTTCAAATTCTTTCACTTTCAACTTAAAAGCATTTAAGGATAAAATAAAACTTCCAGTCTCTTTGTAAAATTAATTTCCACGCACAAGGAGCTGCGTAGCTAAAGGCTTTGTTCCCTGGCTCTGTGCGGGCAAAAAGGAACGGTGAGCTACAGCTGATCGTTGGATCTCAGGGCATAAGAGGCCACGCTTTTCTAGGTAAGTAAGGTACAAATTAGGGCTGAACGATTTTGGAAAATAATCTAATTGCGATTTTTTTTTCTTCTTAATATTGCGATTTAATGCGATTTTTTTATTTATTTATTTTTTTATTTTTTTTATTATTATTATTTTTTCAGTTTAATTTATCATGTCTTTTTAAACCTATACCAACAACAAATAATTTTGTTTCCTCGCCATGCGGATTAATTGCTAAAAGACCCACAGCCTCTAAACTCAGAAATTATTGTGTTCTGCCTGCAATATATTTCAACCAAAATTGCAATTTTGACTTTTCTGCGTTAACCACAAGCAACAAAAATGGCGTCTAAATAAAGATGTTTGTAAACAAGGACTATTTAAAACAAGAACTTTTAATGTTTCTATTAATCAGAATATTGTTCAAAAGAACAGCTTTAATTGATTTGGACGTCAATCCTTGTTAAACACAAAGTGCAACCAACAAGCAAGTCTATGTATTAAACTGATTGACCAGAACGTAATGCTATATATGATTATATAAACTCTAAAACAAGTAATACAATTAGATTATCTCACTGCTGCAACTGTCTTCCCTTCCATGTGGAGGCAAACCCACTTTAAACATTTTACCAACATCTAATGGACGTGTCTAATTCCCTAATTGTTACATAGCCAAAAATTGCAGACTCTGCGATTTGGGAATTGCGTTTTTTTAAATCGCGATTATATTGAAAATGTGATTAATTGTTCACAGTGATGTGTCATGGCTCTGCAGTTTGTGAAGAACCTCAATGAAGCACGGTAAACACGCCTCTATCTGCCTGTGCCTGTTTGTTGCAGGTGTTGGAGATGTTCATCCTGGTTCTGCAGCAGTGTCACAAAGAGAACGAGGACAAGTGGAAGAGGCTGTCCAGGCAGATCGCAGATGTTATTCTTCCCATGATTGCGAAGCAGCAGGTTGTTGGGAGAGGAGAACAGTTGTCTCTTTCACTACCCAGACCCTCCATTTTTATTTATTTTTTCTTTCGTTCAACCAGCCAACGTTGGTCATCTCTTCTACCCTTTTCTTCTGTCACAGATGCTGCTGGACTCTCCAGAGGCGTTAGGAGTGTTGAACACTCTGTTTGAAACCGTGGCGCCCTCCTCTCTCAGACCGGTCGACATGCTGCTGAAGAGCATGTTTACCATCCCCGTCACCATGGTGAGACACTTCTTCTAATAACTTGTGCTATATTGCATAAAGTATTTCCTGGCCCGTTTAAAAGCATTTAATCAAGACGTCCCAAACACCTCAGCTGCCCGCAGGACTAATACTCTGTTATTCTTGAAAGACTAGGTCGCTCTCAGTAGCTCAGTGAATAAACAATAAATAAATAAATAATAAATAAACCAATGCAATCAATTCACTCAAATTTACAATTTATTTAGATTTAATTTTTGGGAAATCAGGATTTTATTTTGCCAATGAATTCATTGGACTTCTATGAAGAGAATAGCAGCAAAGCTGAATATATGTTTAGGATAATATATTGTTCAAATATTGTAAACGGGAAACTTTTTCACCACAATGCGAGACACTTCAATTATTTATTTTTTTATTTTTTTAAATGTTTCCGCACCTCCAGACGTCTGTGGCCACCGTCCAGCTGTGGGTGTCGGGAATCCTGGCGGTGCTCAGAGTACTGGTGTCCCAGTCCACCGAGGACATCGTCCTGTCCCGCGTCCACGAGCTGTCTCTCTCCCCACACCTCCTGTCCTGCTACACCATTCAGCGCCTGCACCACCAGAGCCCGTCCCCCGGCGACCCGCCCGCTGCCGACCCGAGCTGTAACCAGGAGGCCAACGGAGACGCTCAGAAGGTTCCACCTGAAGAGACCTTCGCCAGGTCGGCTTATTATCTTTTTATTATCTAGAGCAGGGGTGTCAAACTCATTTTGGTTTAGGGGCCGCATACAGCTTAATCTGTTCTCAAGAGGGCCACATGAGAAAACTCATTGCAAGATTAAATAGAACTAATAAATGTGGACTTGTTAATTTTTATATTAAAGGAATTTCACTTTTACACAATATATTATTAATAACCTCAGCGTTTTTAAGAAAAGTATGTGCAATTTCAACAATACTTTCTCAGTTAAACATTTACTTGTGCATCATGCATAAGAACTGATCACAGTGATTATACAATGTTGAAAAACATTTATTCACATTTTTTGGAACTTAAAAACACTGTCCTGCATGACAAAATACATCAAACAGATAAAAATGAAGAAATTAGAATTTTTCCACACCTGAAGCTTAATCTGCTAATTAAAACACAGCGCCCCTCGTGGACAATATAGGAACTGCATATTTTCAATTAAACGAAGTACATGTTTTTTTTCAATAATTGTTTTATCATTCTCTTCCTTTTATCTTGTCCACTTGTTAAAGTCAAATCTGATGAGCTCTTTTTGGCATTAAGACAACAATTCTTATTGCCACATTGCCAGACAGGACACTTTTTTTTTTTTTTTTTAATGATAATGCATTTAGACACAGGGCCGGACTAAATTGTTCGGCGGGCCGGATCCGGCCCGCGGGCCGTATGTTTGACACCCCTGATCTAGACTCATTTCAGTGCAAAGCACGCTCCGAGAGAAGAGGAACTCCTCCAGCAGCTATAAGAACAACGCAACCTGACAAGCTTTTTTTTTTTTCCATCCCTCCAGGTTCCTCCTGCAGCTGGTCGGCGTGCTGCTGGACGACATCTCCAGCAGGCGGGTTAAAGTGGACATCACGGAGCAGCAGCACACCTTCTACTGCCAGCAGCTGGGCACGCTGCTCATGTGTCTCATACACGTCTTTAAAAGCGGTCAGCACACGTCCGTTTTAGTTTGTTTCGTTGTCAGACGTTTCGCAGCTTCTAAAGTGCCCGCGTCTTCTTTGACGAGCGCATTTTACAGAAGCACAATTCCACCTTTGTGTCGACAGGAATGTTTCGCAGGATCACGGCCGCAGCCAGTCGGCTCCTGAAGGGCGAGGGCGGCGGCGGGCCGGCGGGTCCGGAGGCCGGGCTCTACTACCCTTTAGAGGGACTGAACGGCATGGTCCAGAGCCTCGTCACCACCCACCCCCCTCTGGTGCTGCTGTGGTGCCAGGTCCTCCTCATAATCAACTACACCAACTACTCCTGGTGGACCGAGGTCCATCAGACGCCCAGGTGAGGAGGACAGAAGCTTTCTGGAAACTGACAAAAGGAAAAAGCAGCTAAAAGTTGTCTTCTGGTTCGTTGTGTGTATTTATTGAGAGAAACGCGTACATGAAGCTCTTTTCTGTCCTCTCCCCCCTTCCTTCCTTCCTGTCAGGGGCCACAGCCTCTCATGCACTAAGCTGCTCAGTCCACACTCGTCTGGGGAAGGAGAAGAGGAGAAGCCAGAGTCTCGGCTGGCGATGGTCAACAGGGAGATTGTACGCAGGGGAGCCCTGATTCTCTTCTGTGACTACGTGGTGAGAATACTGGCGCTGTTCAGAGTTTGGACTAAACTCTCAGCTCTGAAATGCAGATACAATATCGTTGATGTTCAACAAGGTTAAATTTGTATTTTGACCAAGAAATACGGCGGGGTTTCATCAAAACTATTTGATAAATCTGAGTGTTAAAAAATCCGTACTTTAATCCATCAATCATCAGTTTATGCAGGCGTCTTTATTTTTTTAAAGCTCACCCACTGTGGAAATGGTTACTATGCACTATAGGCCGTGGGCCAGAATCTGTAGGACGCTTCCTTAAGAAGTTTCGTATGAACTGTCAGGGGGCAACTTTCTTCCACCAGGATAAGTTGCTACACATAGCAGTGATCTCAAAACACCAATGTTCCCACGTTTTCGCTTGCACATTAATAAGTTATAGCCGATAAAAAATCTAAACTGTGGCGCTCCGGTCCAAGAGGTCACGTGATTCGATTTTTGCTGCTCAGCCAATCAGATCGCTGTATTGTCAGCTGTGCGCGTTCATCAGTTCATCATGGCTGCGCTCGTAAGATGTTTGTATGCATTTGTTTCCAGATGAAGAAAGCCCAATAATAGCATTTTCTGGCGCCAGCTGGCAGAGATCTTGATGGCAAGAAAAAAATAAATAGCCCAGACCATCTGTCCATCCATCCATCCATCCATCCATTTTCTAACAGGCTTATCCCCGCTGGGTTTGCGAGGTGCTGGTGCCGAGCTCCAGCTGTCAATGGGTGAGACGCGTTGTATAAACTCGTTGTGCCAAACGAGTTATCCCCTTCGGAATTTGTAGAATTTTGTATTGTATTTTTGAAATCAATAAAAGTTTTAACCTCCAGCTTTGTGAAGTCTAAATATTTTAAACATCACATTCTAGTAAAATGAAATTTATTTTTTTTAAACTCCTAATACGTTGTTCTATTTTTAAAAGAGACATATCTCGTTTTCTTAATACGGTTAATATCTCGATAAGGTTCTTGGTTGAATTAAAATCTTATTAAATCTGATAATTTTGGCTGTGCCTTTATTCAGTGTTCATTTGATCACACGTGAAATCCGCTTTATATAATCTATTCATGCGGGTTTAGCTACCAAAAAAGAAAAAAAGAGAACCAGCAGACAGCTGTGATGGACTTAGGAAGGTGGATTTTGGTTTCAGCAGACAGACATTCGACAATCTAATAACATAAAGCTAATATTTTCGTGACACATCTGGAAATGACCGTTTTCTTTCTCATAACGTATTATACTGGATGGATGGATGAACGATAATGTAACGACACCATTGCTATATTTCGTTAAGAAAAGTAAAACATCCTCATTTCCACGCCTAATAGGTTGGAAATGAGGCGGAGTTGACTAGATTCATTCTTCCAGCTGAATGCGCTCTTGGCGCAGGGAATACAAATTCTGGCGGGGATAAGTCGTTTGGCACAACGACACCTGTGCTATCCTAGCGCAGCAGGTCTTGGTGATATCACAGTAAATTGGGCAAAAGTCTGGACTATTTCTGCCCTGCGATGGACTGGTGACCTGTCCAGTTTATACAACGCCTCTCGCCCATTGACAGCTGGAGATAGGGACCGGCACCTCGCGAACGCAGGGATAAGCGTGTTAGAAAATGAATGGATGGATGAATGGATGGATGGATGGATGAATGGATGGATGGTCTGGGCTATTTATTTTTTTCTTGCCATCAAGATCTCTGCCAGGTGGCGCCACAAAATGCTATTATTGGGCTTTCTTCGTCTGGAAACAGACACAACAGAAACAACCATCTTACGGGCGCAGCCATGATGACGTGGTAAACTCGCTCAGCTGACAATACAGCGATCGGATTGGCTGAGCAGCAAAAATCGAATCACGTGACTTATTGGACTGGAGCGCCACAGTTTAGATTTTTTATCGGCTATAACTTCTTAATGTGCAAGTGAAAACGTGGGAACATTGGTGTTTTGAGATCACTGCTATGTGTAGCAACTTATCCCGGTGCAAGAAAGTTGCCCCCTGACAGTTCATACGAAAAGTCACCGTACAGATTCTGGCCCACGGCCTACTAAGGGTCTGATCTTTGAAGAGGTTTGTATGTAGTAAAAGAGGTACAAACTGATTAGTGTGTACAAAGCTGACCTTCAAACCAGCAATTTGCGTGTTTAAAACAAACCAGTGAGTACAAACATTTTTGAGTAAGTGTTTTCATGGATATGCAGATCACATGCTAATGACCAAACCACACACATTTATAGGAGGGGATGTGCAAATGTAAATACCTACCACCCGCAAAGAGTTGGTGCAGTTTTTGCCCCTGCATTTAGTACCCTTTGAAAGTCAGCCTGCACGCAAAAATGCCCGCGGCCAGAATGGAGGCACCGAGATAACGACGGAGGAAAGAGAGAGAGAGTCTGTCTGCATGGGAACATATTTGGGCTGTTAGAAGTAACAACATTAGAACAGGGGGATTATTAATCTTCATTCAGTTAAATAAAGGCGAAAAATGCCAAAGCTGATGTTTAAACATTGTGGCACGGTTGTAAACAAAGCTGAATATCAACCGCCTCCTGAGAACAGCCTTCAGACTGCTAAACCCTGGGACAAAACAATTTTCAGCCCTGCTGGGCTGACTGGACTCACTGAGAGGAGGGAAGAGGAGGGGAGGAAGGCTGTGCTGTTTTTCTTTATTTTAAATAATTCTAATTATTGTGTCTAAGAAAACAGCAGAAATTCTCCATTCATTTAAAAACGGTTTTGTTCCTGTTGTGTCTGGAGAGATTATGTGAAGATTTCAGCTTCCTCTTTCTCTGACGCAGCTCCCAAATGGCCGGCAGTAGACTCAGTTTACTCCTTTAACCAGATCTGTGGGGTACCGGCACTTCTTATCCACTTTGGACGCGATCTTTGAACATCAGGCGCAACACGGCCAGTTATTGCTCGCGCAGTTCTCTTTGTGTCGACGCAATTTAGCGATCTTTATTTAGACTCTTTGAAGATCACGCCCTTATTGTCATAATTTCTATTCAAAATTAAAAAATGCTTTAAAAAAAAAAAAAAAAGACCGGAAACGTTAAATCATTTGAACAATTAAGAACAGAATTCACACTCCACAGTACAGATTTTTTCAGGTATTTACAGCTAAGTGAGTTTGTAACAAAACACAGAGAGTGGACTAAAATCCTAGAGCCCACCCCAATAGAAGAATTCTTGATAAAATTACAAACAGATAGTGGGAATAAGAAAAATATCAGCCATTTTTACAAGCTATTTATAGATATGTGTCCCAACAAAACTCTACAGACCAAAGAAAAATGGGAAAGTGAAACGAATATAGACATACAGAAAGACAGGTGGTAGGAAATATGTACTGAAGCGCATCAAGTCACTAACTCTAATACATGGCGGGAATTCAGATAGAAGGTAATAATATGATTCTTTAGGACACATATCCATATCCAAAATGGGATCTATACACTCAGATAAATGCTGGAGAAGTTGTCAGTCATGCATTGGTAACCTCACTCATACATTTTTGGACATTCCCTAAACTGAGAAAAATGTGGGACAAGTTATTTGAGGCACTTAGAAAAGTATTTCATAAAACTTTTAACAAAGATCCTGTCATGGTGCTGCTTGGATTAATACCAAATGACACCACCGGAAGAGGGGAAAAAATATACCCTCTACTAATATTATTGATTGCGGCGCTTAGTTGTATCACAGTTAAATGGTTGAAGCCTGACGTACAATATGTGGATTGAAAAGGTCTGGGAAATCTATCATATGGAACAAATAACTTGTCTGAGGCTCCAAAAAAGACACATTTGTTAACAGATGGAAACCGGCCATGACCATACTAATGCAGAACAATTATTTTTTTAAATGTATTTATTTATTTTTTATGTATATTTATTTTATTTATTTATGGTTTATTTATTACATTCAATTCTACTTTTACTTCACTCATTTATTTTCATTTGTGCTGCCTATTAATTTACCAACCACAGCTATTTAACTCCTGTTTAATCATGTAACCTGCTCTACTTGTAAGTTTAACCCGATGCACATATTTTTAAAGGTGCTTTAGTATATCGTAAGTGAAGAGCAGCAGACTAAATGTGGGCTTGTATGTATATGTCTATGTAAGTTGCAATAATTTAAATAAAAATTAAGTTAAAAAAAGACCGGAAACTTAATCCAGGGCAGGAACAGTGTGGAGTAACAACAAAAAACGTGCAGGAACCCTGAACAAAGGTTTAATTTTAATTGCTTGCTTCATACTAGGGCTGTGCGATATGGATTAAAAAATAAATCTCAGATTTTATCATACCAAATCCGATTAATCAATTTTTTTTCCTCCTTTTTGTTTCATAAAAAGAAATTTAATTATTTTAAAACCTTGCTTTTTATGTCAAGCATTTCGTCAGGGAGATGACCTGAATTCAAAGTGCAACTAAAAACAAGCTGTGAAACATGCTTGTTAAACAAGATGGCAGCCGTGCCATTATAAACAATGAAAATATAACAAAACATTTGCTGCTAGTGGTATTACACTTTGAGCTGAGAACAGGCTTCACTGCACTTGTGAACTTCAAACTAAGTTAAAAAAAAAGTAAATAAGTAAATGAAGTACCTCGTATTATGGTAAAAAAAAAAGTTTCCACTTAACAATATTTTGACAATAATTTTGCCTAAACATATATTCAGCATCACATGCTGTTCTCGTCATGGAAACCCAATGAGTGTATTGGCAAAATAAAATCCAGATTTTCCAAAAATGAAATCTTAAAGAATTGTAAATTCAAATTAATCGATTAAATCGATTTATCGCCCAGGCCTACTTCATACTGCAGACCTCTTCACTGTGCAGCTCCTATAAGGTCCTCTTTGTAAGCGGCCTCTGTTTTTAGTGCCAGAATCTCCACGACTCGGAGCATTTGACCTGGCTGATCGTCAACCACGTGCGAGACCTCATCAGCCTCTCCCACGAGCCTCCGGTGCAGGACTTCATCAGCGCCGTCCACCGCAACTCCGCCGCCAGTGGTCTCTTCATCCAGGCCATCCACTCTCGATGTGACAACCTCGCTACTGTAAGATGGAAATCTGCTAAAAAGCCTTTATATTTTTTTATATTGACCATTTCCTCTCAGCTTTTTGTCCTTTTTTACCTCCTGAGCGTTTCCCTGACGTCTTTTTTAACCTGTCTTACGCTCCCAGCCCACCACGTTAAAGAAGACGTTGCAGTGCTTGGAAGGCATCCACCTGAGTCAGTCCGGCTCGCTTCTCATGCTTTACGTGGACAAGCTGCTCAACACGCCGTTCAGGGTTCTGGCTCGCATGGTGGACACGCTGGCGTGCCGCCGGGTGGAAATGCTGCTGGCCGAGACGCTGCAGGTAACGGTGTTTTTATGAAATGTTTATTTCAGGATCGGGAGAGATCGCCAAACACAAGTAAGGACTCAAACACTGTTTCTGTTAGAATATAAGGCACACATTTATTATTCCCCACAGAACACAGCAACACAAAACAGCAAGCACTTCGCACACGCAAAGTAACAAGCATTTACAGCCTGGCAAGCTTTCAAACAGGCGTGTTGTT
Source organism: Fundulus heteroclitus (assembly GCF_011125445.2). Taxonomy (NCBI): domain Eukaryota; kingdom Metazoa; phylum Chordata; class Actinopteri; order Cyprinodontiformes; family Fundulidae; genus Fundulus; species Fundulus heteroclitus. The sequence continues at coordinate 22,171,865 of NC_046365.1, read as the reverse complement.
CAATCTCTTACCATGGTTAGGACTGGGAAGTCTGTCAGTCCGGTTAGAGCACAATCCACGCGGCCGGGCGTCCACACAACCCACGGCTGACTTCAACGACTGAGGGCGGTCCCCTCCTTTTTATACCAATAAACAAAGTATCAGATGGGAGCGAGAGTGGCCACTTCTCCCTCCCATCTGAGCTGTTCGTCCCGTTTCCAAAACAAAAAACGTTCCCAGCGTCTCAGCAGTGTGTGAAGCAAAATAATATTGCAAACTCGGATAATAGCGCAAATATAAGCAAAAATAAGGAATACAGAATCAGTCTTTCCCACAACACATTGTCATAGGTTCCCACCACAAGTTAAAACAAGTTATAACAAAATAACACATGTGGTTCTTACAGGGTTCCCACGGGTCCTTGAAATCCTTGAAAGTTTGTGAATCTGAAAAAATAAATTCAAGGCTCTTGAAAGTTCTTGAAAACAGCCAAAAAAACACCTTGTCCTTGAAAGTCCTTGAATTTTTTTGTGGGGTTGAAAGTTTACACGGATGACGACTCGTGTCATTATTTTACTGCCACACGATCTTTTAAAATTATGTTGATTCCGCAGACTTTTAATTTGCAAAAGTACGTTTGCTCTTCTTCGTTAGTTGGTAGGCTACGGTTTAGGCCTACGTGCGTCCAATAGGTCACATTCACGCAGTGTTGCCAACTCAGCGACTTTGTCGCTATACTTAGCGACTTTTCAGAGTCAAAGTCAAAAACTAGCTTAATCAAAGATGAAAGTAAGTGAAACAAATTGATATAATTCTGAACATCTCAATGCTGCACTTTTTTCCATAAAATTCCATGAAACGGTAGGCTAATGTAGATCTTATATGTAATGTAGTATGGCATAGCCATGTACTGTGGATATAAATGTAGGCTATGAATATGATCAATATCAATGTAGGCTATAAATTAAGTCCACTTTCTTGCATTGCTTCTGACCCAACAACTTCTATGCCGTTAAGTCTTTTATTGAATTTCCATTGTATTAAAATATGATAACCTATTCAGCGGTCATAGTAGGTAAATGCCGCCACGTGTGGTCCTTGAATTTGAGGAATTTTGTCCTGGAAAGTCCTTGAAAGGTCCTTGAATTTGATGTTCACCAAGGTGTGGGAACCCTGTTCTTAGTTTTATATGAGCAACATAACAGGCACGAGCATATATGTTGCTCTTAGTTTAAAACTAACCAGTTGTTCCCATAATACATAGTCAAAGAACAAAAATAACTCTTTAATATATCAAACGGGGAAAAGTGTGGAGAAAGTAGCGGGGTGTTGATGTGCCGTGAAGGCTGGAGGACTGTCTTTGTCCTCATGGTGTCCATTTGCTCACCTCTACAGAACAGCATAGCCCAGCTGCCTGTGGAGGAGCTGGAGAGGATTCAGGAGTACCTCCAGAGCAGCGGACTGGCTCAGAGGTATTTCTTCTGCTTTACTGTTTCGTCTTGCACGCCTGTTAGACTTGGAGGTTCACTTTTATTGTCCTTAAATCAGGAAACAAACTAACCCCAGAAATGATTTTTGTTACCCGGGACAGGCATCAGAGGTTCTACTCCCTGCTGGACAGGTTCAGAGCCACCGTCGCCGACACCAGCAGCCCGACGCCTCCGGTTACGTCCCACCCGCTGGACGGGGATCCACCCGTAACCCCAGAGAAGGTCGTCGCTGACAAGGTAAGGAATTTCCATAAGAGGCGTTAGAAAATCCATGTAAACCCTCGCATTTGTTTCGGAGCAGTTCTGAGGTCTAGTTTTTTTTTTACTGAGGAGAGAAGAACCAGAACTAAATCTGTCTGGAAATGTTACTTTGTTCTTCCAGGAGTGGTACGTTGCTCTGGTGAAGTCCCAGTGCTGTCTTCATGGGGACGTTTCCCTGCTGGAGACCACAGAGCTTCTCACTAAATTACCCGCTGCTGATCTCTTCGCTGTCATGAGCTGCAAGGTGAGAAAACGCTCACAGTTCCAGCTAGGAACACGCGTCTGGATCAGAGCCGCAACGATTCAGTCTCACGTTTATATTAATATGCTGATGTACAGGTGAATTTAAGTCGATCTTGTATTTTTTTTTCTCTCCAGGACTTCAATCTCAGCCTGTTGTGTCCATGTCTGAGTTTGGGGGTGCAGCGGTTGACCCGGGGTAAGGGGTCTCTTTTGCTGGAGACCGCTTTGCAGGTGACCCTCAGGCAGCTAGCAGAGGTCACCGGGTCACTTCCTGTCCCACACCAGTCCTTCCTGCCACCGCCTGAGCCCCAGCCGTACTGGAACCAGCTGGGCGACGTGTACGGTGAGACTTGGCAGAGCGCTGAACATTCAGAACAAGATTATAATTAGTGTTGCACAGATACCAGTATGGGACGGGGCTCCGATCCAGCACTAAAATGGTGGTATCAGTATCGGCGAGTATCAACAAATAGGGCACCGATACCATTTTAATGTTTGTATGTCACTTGAACGCAGCCTTCTCTCTCCTGACTAGTATTATACATCTTATATAAGTTCATGAAAGTTGCACTATTTTGGCATTTGAGAGCCAAAACTCAGGGTTTAAAAGAGATTATTCAATTATTAATGTCATTTTACTGTCTTACTGTTGCACTCCTATTATATATGTTATAATTTCACAAATGTTGCACTATTTTGGCCTTTGAGAGCCAAAAGTTTATTCAACTTTTGTCACCCATTCCAGGTAGGTAATAAAAAGTTCTACCACCCTAAGTAGTATGCAGTTCTTCATATATACACACACATTAATTTCAAACAGATGGTATCGGTATCGGGGCCAAAAATGGCATCGGTGCAACATTAATTATAATGCTGGTAATGATAACAATACTGATGGAGATGCTGATCATAATGGTTGTCCCAGAGCTGATTGTAGTTCTACTGGCAGTAAAAATGGTGGTGATGATACTTAGGAGTCATAATAGTGACGATAGTAAGAATAGTAATGATGATGAGTTTGATCTTGGTAATGATAAAAATAGCAACGATGATCATAATTAGCACAATAATAATATGATTAAACAAAATTAGACATGTTGGTTATAACTAGAGATACTCCGATCCACTCGGATACCGATACCTGGGCTGAGCGACTCGGCCGACGCTGCTGTTGAACGAGTGAACCGTATACCTTGGCGTGTTTGTGGTGTTGAATTTACCAACTTATCACCACCACTCACCATTTTTACATTGCAGTCGGTCTCGTTAGCCTACCAAGTTTGAAACGTTTCCAATTAGCAGACTTGGCTCGGTCCGGCGCTGGCTCCGTGTTGCTCTGTTCGCTCTTCGCTGGCTGCTGCGTGTGACGACGTAGAATTGAAGTGACTAGATCGCTGTAACTGTGTTGCTGTGTATGATATTAATAAAATAGAGAATCATCCAGATACAAACCGTTTACACATGTCCCACCATTATCAAAAATAGAAGAAGTCTCCCTTGGGCGTATGGGAAGGAAACACCTACTTTCTATCTATTATAACTTGCTTATATCTACTTCTAAAGAATCTGCAGTGGACAGGTTAAATGCCTGGAAAGATGACATACAAGAAGACATGTAAACGGCCTGTTTAAAGGCACAAGTACAGACAATAAATACAAGGTCTAAACTCCTCCAATATAAATGGTTAATGAGAACATATATGACCCCTGTCGAACTTCATCATATGTCTGGCAACATTCCAGACACTTGTAGTAAATGTAAAGATAACAAGGGAACCCTTTTTCATTGTTTGTGGGAATGTCCATTGATTCAGAAGTTTTGGAAAGATGTTATAAATTCTCTGTCAGAGACCTTTCATCTTAACATATCACTGAATGCTAAGCTATGTGTACTTGGGATCTATCCATTGAACTTTATACAAATGCACAGAAAGACTAGATTGGTGGACTTTGGACTTCTACAAGCCAGGAGGGTGATTGCACTTAATTGGAGAAGTGTAGAGGCTCCTGCAATGAAACATTGGTTAAAGGAGCTTTCCAAGTGGCTTGGACTGGAAAGACTAACGTATATTGCTAAGGGAAAACAGAAAGAGTTTTATAATCTCTGGGAACCATATATGAGCATTATAGAGTCTGAGATATAATGTTTATAATGTTTATTTATCCTAAGTTCTGTATTTTTTATTTTTTTTTAATGTTTTATTTATTTGTTTTTTCATTATATTTTTAAGCTGGATCCTTTTTACATTTGAGTACTTGATTTCAAATGTATATATTTCTTAAACTAAGTTGTACATAGGTGGAATTTGCAGGTTTAGCCTACGTCTGTGTACGTGGGGGTGGTGGTGGTGGGGGGGGGGGGGTTGTTATGTGTTAATGTTCTATTTTGAATTGTTATGCAATGCAAAAAAATCAATAAATATATTGGGGAAAAAATAAATAAAATGGAGAAAGGATGAATGAATCAGTCAATATCGGATCCGATATCCGATGCCGGTATCTGATATTGGTGCATTTCTGGTTGTAACCATGAACATGATCACGTTGGTAATGTTTATGATAGGGATAATTATCATACTAATGACTATATTGATGAAAGTAATGTAACGACAATCATAATGACATTGTGGTTAAAATTATAAAAGGAATGATTATAAGCTGTAATGTTGATATTGTTACTATTACTGTAAATAATGATAACCATTAAGTGTGATTATGTTGACTATTATAGTGAGGTAGTAATATTTACTGATATGGAAGATAATAATGATCGTGGAACAGAAAAAAGTATAATGCCGTTGACGGTAATGATGATTAAGGTAACAAAGGCAGCATTAATAATAGCATACCTAATTTTCTAACTCTCTCTTGGGCTCTGACGTTAAAACAAACGTTGTTCTCTCTGAAGTTGCTCTTTTTGTTTGTCTGCTGCCTTCCTGTTCAGACGAGCCCGGTTTCTACCCCAGGGTTCTGGCCCTGTGCCGAGCCTTGGCCCAGTATCTGCTGAGCGTCAGTCAGCTGCCTTCGTCGCTGCATATCCCGTCAGACAAGGAGCATCTCATCACCGTCTTCGTCTGCACGGCTGCTGAGGTAAAACAAAAAAAGCTTTAGCTCACAGGCCGCCTCCATCAAAGCTCTTTCACCACGGTAGACCGGGTTTTCCCTGCCGTCATAAAAGAATCTTCTGTATCAAAGTGAAAAGCGAGCCTCTTTGTCCAGGTGGTGGTGTGGCGGCTGCTTCAGGACCGTCTGCCTCTGAGTGTGGACCTGCAGTGGGCGCTCTCCTGCCTGTGCCTGGCCCTGCAGCAGCCCTGCGTGTGGAACAAGCTCTCCACCTTCGAGTACAAGACGCACACCTGCTCCCTCGTCTACTGCCTGCGTCTCATCATCGCTGCCGGTACGCAAAAACCACTGAGCTATATTATACACTGGAGTGCTGATTTTGCCGAAAAACTGAAGTCACTGGCCGCCATCTTGCTACTCCCTACTCTCACATAATCCCATAGAATTTGGTTTCAACAACAAGCAGTTTTCTGGTTGTATGAAAACGTTTCACAGGTAATTCTACAGTCAGTGGATGTACTAACACTATCAACTACTAGGAAATTATGTGCTGAAATATTTGACATGTTATTCATATATATATATATATATATATATATATATATATATATATATATATATATATATATATATACACATATGTAAATATATATATATATATATACACATATGTAAATATGTTTTTGTATATTGTTATATATTTATAAATGTTAAACATATATATTTAAATCAATAAAATGCAAAATATTTCAGCACATGACTTTCCCAGTACTTGATCGTTTTAGAACATAACATAAAAGTATATGACATTTGACATTTTAAAAGTCGTAAGCCCCCCCTGAACATGAGAAAATCCTCGTTATTCGATGTTGTAGCGCACATATTCCCTAGTTACTGGGGGGAAATAGGGAGTACCAATATGGCGGCTGGTGGCTTCAAAGCGACTCGTTCAAACAGACGGTGATTAGCACTCCAGTGTATAATATAGCTCAGTGGGAAAAACCAGGAAGGCGAAATTCTCGTTCAGCTCGGGGAACGTTTTGCACACCCCCTTCTCTCTTCTGGATACCGTGAATCGCACGCTGTCTATTTCCCATGCATTGTTTACATTGTTTACATTTCAATTGTTTACATAAATCGCTGCTGCATCTTTATCCTGAAATTTAGTGCAATTTATTGTGATTTTTTTCAAGTTATATGGAACAAAATTTCGTTCTGTACGCACTGTGCATACAAAATGACAAATAAAGTTGTCTAAGTCTCTTTGTTTTGAGCTTTTCCTCTTTTGCCTTCGCCCTCCTCAGTGGCCGTGCATCCTGGTGACCGGCTGCTGCATCCAGAGAAGAAAAAGGCTCACGGAGACGGGGAAGACCAGCTGGACTCGGCCCGTCTTAACAGTAAGGATAAAACTCAGAGTGGAAATTTTTCACCCCTTTTGGTCGTTCTGATGATGATGATGGTGTGTTTGTTGCAGACAAGTGCGAGTGGCAGGCATGTGAGATCATGGCAGAGCTGGTGGAAGGACTGCAGAGCATCCTCTCCTTGGGTCACCCGAGGAACTGCGCTTTCCCCGCCTTCCTCACGCCAACGCTGCGAAACATCGTCATCAGCGTTTCCCGCCTGCCTCTGGTCAACAGCTACACCAGAGTGCCTCCGCTGGTCGGTGTTGGGCAGGGGGAAACAAAGCGGTGCTCGCGGTAAACGGGCGTCGGCCTGTTGTGTTTGATCAGTGCGTGTGCCTCTGTTCAGGTTTGGAAACTGGGCTGGTCCCCTCAGCCGGGCGGAGAGTTTGGCACCACGCTGCCGGAGATCCCCGTGGACTTCCTGCAGGAAAAGGACGTCTTCAGGGAGTTCCTCTACCGCATCAACACTCTGGGTACGGCGCAGTTAGACGAAGCATCCCAGCACCGTGATGTTTCCTTTATGTTGTTGCCCTTAGATAACTTCTAAGGTACGTTTTTATCCAAACGTGAAGCATTTTGTAATGAACTTGGCTCTTTCTCTAGGCTGGAGCAGCAGGACTCAGTTCGAGGAGACGTGGGCCACTCTGCTGGGGGTGCTGGTCACCCAGCCAATCACAATGGACCAGGAGGAGGATGCACAGCAAGAGGTACGTACAGCGCCATTTAAACCCCTAAACCTGCTCACATTTTAACTGGAACAAGCTTTAGTGTATTCTTTTTTTATTTTTTTTTTTTGAACTTTTTTTTTTTTATTTTAGTAACAACATACGAACATGAATACAAACTTCCGACTCATATTGACATTTAACCGGTTGCGTTAAACGTGGCATCGGAAGGTGAAATAATAAGTGTTCTTAACAGGTGTGGGAATGAAAGCAAAACATCTAAACAAGAACAACACACAAAAAACCATAAATAAAAAAAATATATATATAGCTTCAGTGTATTCTGTTTGGGTTTTATGGGTAAGACAAACACAGAGCGCTGCATTACTTTGACGTGAAAGGAAAACGAGCCGTTGCTTTCGATTTAACAAGCCAAACATCCGAAAGCTGTGGCATGCATTTGTATGCAGGCCTGCTTAGACAATACTTGCCAATTCGCAACTGAACTTTGACTAGGCCATTTTAACACTAGTGCTTTGAGCTTAGCTGCACCGTTTTAGCTCTGGCTAAATGTTCAGGGTAGTGGTGATCGTGGAAGGTGAACCCACCGACCCAATCCCAAGTCGTTTTCAGCCTCTAACAGGATTTTCTTGCAGGATTGAGCCTTTGTTTAGCTGAATCCATCATCACCTTAACTCTCCCACAGCATGATTCTGACATCATCTTGTTTCTTGGTTGGGGGACGGGTGAACAGCGGTGCTGGTTTACCTCCAGCCGCTGCATTTTACAGGTCGGAAACGTGCAGAAGGAGACGGTCTTCCACATTGTTCCCTTATTGCTTTCGTGGCTTGTGTCAAACTTTTTTAGTCTTCTTTCAAGCTGGGATTCCTTCTCGCTTTGCTTCTCAGAGGCCAGATTAGTGGGTGAAACATTTACTGTTGTCTTTTTTTGACAGATTGGCCTTCAGGAGCGATTCATCTCTGCTGATCCTTCACAGTTCCCACAGGGCAGCATTTTTAATCTAACCCTGCTTTTAAACTTCTCCATAATACCTACCTGACCCCAGTGTTGTAGGACTCGAGTCCGAGACTCGAACTCGAGTCATTAGCTAAATTTAGAGACTCGTGACTTGACTTGGACTTTAGCACTGATGACTCGAACTTGGACTCGGACTCCTACATTCAGATCATTCTGAGAATTGAGAAAAAGACTCAACTTTTTTTTTATATCATTAGGCTATAATTTTTATATGTCATTAGAATATTATTTGGTGTATGATTTTTAATATCTAAATTATTAGTGCAATGTGGTGGAGTGTGGATTTTTTTTTAGTTTAAAAACATGTAGGTTATGCTTACTTTAGTGCGGAACTTCGACTCGACTTGATCAATAGTGACTCAACTCGGACTCGACTCGGATTTTTTTTAATGACTTGAACCTGGACTCGGACTCGAGGCATAGTGACTTGACTACAACACTGCCTGACCCGCCTGCTGTGTTACCTGGTCTTCATGATGCCGTTTATTTCTGAGGCCAACACACAGCAGCCGCATTTAGACTAGATCCTAACTGGGTCACTTCAGGAGACGTTTGTTTCCACTGGACTTTATTTCTGATGGTATCAGAGCAAAGGAGGGGTGAAATACAAAAATAAAAAGATTTTTCTTTGCCGGATTATTTGACACCACGTATCATTATCCTTCCACTTCACAATTGGGTCTAATTTGTGTCACATTATATCCCAAAATGTTTGTGGCTGTAAAGTGAGGAAAAAATGAGAAAAAGTTCAAGAGATGTTAAAACTTTGTGGAACTAAACTTCATGTCATGGCTCCAGAGGGACATTTACTGCAGTAAACTGTGGCAGATTACTATAAATGCTGTTTTCACCACGTATTCATCTCTTGTTCCACCTTTCACTCTTTCCCAGGAGGACCTGGAGCGAACCCAGTTGAACGTGCTAGCGGTGCAGGCCATCACCAGCCTGGTGCTGAGTGCCATGACCCTGCCCACCGCTGGCAACCCCGCAGTCAGCTGTCTGGAACAGCAGCCCCGAAACAAAAGCCTTAAAGCTCTGGAAACACGGTAGCTATGCAGTTTTTATTTCATTTTATTTTATTTATTACGCCCGGTTTAATAGAGGAGGTTTTCTCTGTGTGACCAGGTTTGGAAGGAAACTCGCGGTAATTCGTGGCGAAGTGGAGCGAGAGATTCAGGCTCTGGTGTCGAAGAGGGACAACGTCAGCACGCACCACCCGTACCACGCCTGGGACCCCGTGCCCTCGCTGTCGGCAGCCTCTGCAGGTAAGCCGACGTCTGGACCGGCCCTGTCCTGCTGTCTAAAAACGCCAGAGCACTTAGCGGATCTTTATTTGTCTCCGCAGGGACGCTGATCAGCCACGAGAAGCTGCTGCTGCAGATCAACACCGAGAGGGAGTTAGGCAACATGGATTACAAACTGGGGCAGGTTAGGAGAAGGGAATATTGGACAATAATGCCTGTTTATACTAACCTGACTCTAGCCAGATGTATGTCGCTCCGCCTAGCTTCACTTACATCCATCTGGGACATCTCCCATAGAGAGTGATTTCTCCAACCCATTTTATTGTCTAGCCAATCAGGACGCAGGGCTGGAGTTTCATAGATGTGACGTAGTGGAGAAGCGACCGTGACGTGAGACTGTTTTGATTCAGACAACAATGGCGGCTCGCATTGAGGAAGCAAGCGTTAACATTGATGCTGCTATTTCTTCCGTGTTGTCCAATCTACCTAATATTCTTTCATTAAAAGAACATCAGAGAACGGCTCTGAAGGCTTTTGTTGGTGGAATCGATGTTTTCGCCCTTCTCCCGACCGGATTTGGCAAGTTTTGTTTTCCGGGGTGCGCCCGTGGCGGAGCGGTTAGCGGTTAGCGTGAACCATATAAGGAGGCCTTTAGTCCTCGACGCGGTCGGCCCGGGATCAACTCCGACCCGCGGTGATTTGCCGCCTGTCTTCCCCCCTCTTCCTGTCAGCTCACTGTCAATAAAACGCGTGCCACTAGAGCCGCAAACACATTAAAAAATGTTTAAAAAAGTTTTGTTTTTTCCTGCGTCGCTCTCATCAGCGTCACGGTTAGCTTCGGTGTGAGTGGTTGAAATAGCACGTCGATAAAGATGACAGACAAGTGGCTTATCCAATCATATGCAAGGATTTTAAATAAGGCCCAGCCTTCAATAAACGCCATTCCTATGGAGAGGTCCCTGATGTATGTGAGTGGAGGTAGGCGGAGCGAAAGTCATCTGTCTAGAGTCAGGTTATGTTAATACGATATCCGTCACCAACGTGTGCTGTCTTTGGCGCGTGTCTCACCAGGTCTCCATCCATTCAGTCTGGTTGGGTAATAACATCACTCCCCTTAGGGAGGAAGAATGGGGTGAGGATGAGGAAGATGAAGCAGACACTCCGGCGCCCTCCTCCCCGCCGTTATCGCCTATAAATTCAAGGTCAGAGAGCGTTTCCATGTGCGCCACGGCCTGAATTACACAGCAACAAAAACATTACTGAGGGGGACGGGGAGATTTTTACCGTCCCTGTTGCTGCTTTATTTTTTTGTTTTTTTTCTGTCTTGACTGTTTTGCAGATAAGGCAGCTTAAGTTTCAGGAGATGAACCACCTAAACCAGCCTAAACCCATTTTTTCTTTTTTTTTGGTGCTTTCAGGAAGCACCGTGCAGGGGTGGACATTCATTCGTGCTCCCAGTTTCTGCTGGAGCTCTACAGCCAGTGGCTGATCCCAGGCTCTCCCAGCAACAGGAGGACGCCCACCATCCTCATCAGTGAGGTGGTCCGATCGGTAAGATGGAAACCGCCCAGAGACGTGTCTCCTCAGCGGCTCGGCTAAAGATCTGCTCGCTTGATGTAAAGAAGAGTCTCCTGGTGGTGGTTTAAAACCTCCGCAGACACATTAACATTCACACAGTCGTTTTTATTCTACAAATTAGAACGTGCCAAATTGATTTGATGACCTCAGACTACAGGGAGAGAGGTATGCTTTTGAATCAAATGAGAAATATACCAAGGAGCCTGTCCGTCTACAGTTTTAAAGGTCAGGACTAAAATGTTAAAATGAAAGCTGGACCTAATTGGCAGCCAGTGCGGCGGCTTTAAACCAGACGTTACAGGATCTCCTCTGTTTGAGCAATTCAGCACATTCAGCTGAAGTTTGGACCTGAAACAAGTCAACAGACCATTACAATATGGACGAAGCATGAATTATCATCAGTTCACTTGTTGACACCATTGATCCAAAGTGTGAAAGTTCTCATTTTCTGTTTTAAATGACGCTCCAAGGAAGAAAATGAATAAAAAATGACCCCTAAATTTCTGAGGCTACGCTTCTGTCAGGGTCCAGAATCACCCACTTGTTGTTTTAAGGCACCACCCGCTGCAATACTAATAAGCCCAATTAAAAAAAAGCACTTTAAAATTCTCCACGGTATGGACAAGGCTGCTAAATCAAAAAAAAGATCATGGCTAAAGAAGGTGGCTGTTCCAAGCATTATTAATGGAAGGTTAAGTGGAAGGAAAAAGTGAGAAAAGGTGCACAAGTGACGGGGAGGATTGTGAATCAAATGCCATTGGAGAGTTTGGGGGGAGATCCATGAGTTGTGGCCTGGTGGCTTGAATTAGAGCTTCTGGGTCCACATCACGCAATAGATTTTCCCAGAGAAGCCCACTGGGGTTTTCTCAAGTCCAAAGTTAAAGTCTCTGCTCATGAGCTTTATGACGATATGGGTTTCAGTCTGCCGCAACCATCGGTATCATGGCGCACCTCTGTGTGCTTCTGCAGTTCATGCAGGAGGAACATCAGCCAAGTATTAAGTGCATGTAGTCTGCAGCTGGCAGAGGGCGCAGTAATAAAAATCCTTTACTGTTTTTTATCTCATTTTTAAAATGTTATGAGTGCGGTAGCTGAATTCCTGGGCTTCAGTAACTGTAGCCATGATCTTTATAAACAGAACCAGCTGAAACATACACCACCAGTCAAACGTCTGGACTCACCTTCTCCTTCTTTAATTTTATCACTAAATCTGGGAACTCCTTCTTAGACTTTGCCTTAGACTTAGTCAACTTTTTTTTATTTGTCATTTTGTATGCACAGAGTGCGTACAGAACGAAATTTTCGTTGCATACAGCTTGTAAATTGCAGTAAAATTAAATTACAGTATAAGGTGCAGCAGTGATTTAAAAGTAAACTATTGAAATGTAGACAATGCAGGAGAAGTCACAGTGTACAGGTGAGCATTTTTAAAACCATTTGTATGTTTTCAAGACCGTTTCAGGCGACTGACCTCATGAAGCTCACGGAAAGAGGCCAAGAGTTTCCGAGTTAATCAAGACCGGGAGGGGCGGCGGGGGGGGGGGGGGGGGGGGGTTTGAAAAAGCTAAAACATACCACGTTAATTCACAATTTTGTTTTTGATGCATAATTCAATACTTTTTAGTCTTACTGTTGAAGTCTTCACTATGTCTGCAATGCAGAAAGTCATAACAATAAGGAAAAGCCATTGAGTGACAAAATTGAGTCCAAGCCTTTGGCTGGTTGTTTATTTCTATGTGTTTTAAGTTTAATTTCTGCATATTTTCTGCAGTATTTTATGTCATTTTACGGCGATGCGGCTGGAGAAGTGCTCGTCGAGGCTCCGCTTTAATCAGTCGTCTCTCTCTCTGTAGCTGCTGGCGGTGTCGGACCTTTTCACGGAGAGGAACCAGTTTGACATGATGTTCTCCACGCTGATGGAGCTCCAGAAGCTTCACCCGCCCGAAGACGAGATCCTCAATCAGTACCTGGTGCCGGCCATCTGCAAGGCCGCCGCCGTGTTGGGCATGGTGAGATCACTGGAGACCTTTTTTTTTTTAAATGACTGTCGACTACTACTTCTTAATTCTAACAATTCAAACGTTCGTAGGACAAGGCGATAGCCGAGCCCGTGTGCCGCCTGCTGGAGACGACCCTGCGCAGCACCCACCTGCCCAGCCGCATGGGGGCGCTGCACGGGGTGCTCTACGTGTTGGAGTGCGACCTGCTGGATGACACGGCTAAACAGCTCATCCCCACCGTCTGCGAGTACCTGCTGTCCAACCTCAGGGCTATTGCTCAGTGAGTATTACTCCCCTCCTTAAACGCTGACCTCACTTCATCTCTAATGGGTTTTAAGCACTGATGAAAGACCCTCGGGGAGCCACTGTGTTTAATGTCACTGCGCTAATCCTCCTCCCCCTGCGACGCGAGGGGATCCGTTATTCAATTAGGTTTACTTTAATCAGGCTTAATAAATGAATACAACCCGGTGCCTCTCTCTGCCTCTAGTTGCTGCCGTTGGCATTTCACCAACGCGTCCCGGCTGTAATGTGTGTGTCTTCTTTGCTTTGGGTCTCTGTCCTGCAGCTGTGTGAACCTGCATAACCAGCAGCACGTGTTGGTGATGTGTGCAGTGGCCTTCTACATGATGGAGAACTACCCTCTGGATGTCGGCGCCGAGTTCACGGCGGCGGTTATACAAGTAAGACACGAGATGAGCAACGCTGACCCGAGCGTTAGGAGGGTTAGAGAAGCAGCCGAGGGGCCCCGTGGTACCTTTGGAGGAGCTGCAGGGATCAAGGGCTCACCTGGGCGGATCTGTTGTCACGGCAGCTTTTTAATCCAGCAATCCTGGAGTCTGGCTTTTATGAAACACTAGTGAGCAGAAAGCAACAAGCTGTCCCATTTCCAGCTCGTCACAAATATCAGACGGGACCCGACAAACCTGAGGAAGAAGGTGCTCGGGTCAGATGAGATCAAAATCCACATTTTTGGCCTACATGCCAAACGTAACGTATGACCGTACTGTCCCCAGTGGGACACATGGTTGATGTTCAGACCTAAATCCAATCAATTTGGTGCAAAATTATGGAGGTTATTTAATCGCTCCCCTGCTAGTCTGTCTGAATTTAAGCTGAATGGTCTAGAGCACACGTGTCAAACTCGAGGCCCGCGTGCCGAATCCGGCCCATCAAGGCGATTTATCCGGCCCTCAAGAGCCAAAAAAGGCAAATCGTGTCATGAAATAGAGCCATATAGTCTTTTAAAGTGTATAAAGTGGCTAAAACTGTGCCTCCTGTAGCGAACGTTGATTGTTTTTAACTGTAGTAGCAGCATCCTGCCACTAGTTTTCCCACAACACATTAAAACAACCCAGAAATGGTCAAAACGAGAAAAGGTGACGCAAAATGATGAGTTTACAGCGTAACTCACCCCAATATCAACTTTTTTTGCAGATAAACTGGGCCTAAGGTGCTACTTTTATGTTATTGTGAAATTTCTCATATTTTTATGAGAACTGGAATGAAATTCTGGAATCAAAACCATCGTCTATGCAGGTGCAACCGGCTCGTTTAATGACTCCATGATGCCAAAGTGGCCCGATACAGAAATGAGTTTGACACAGCGGCCCATCGCTGTCAGCAACCTTTGTAACCCGCAGAGCCATTTTTGCCCACGTTCCCGCTAAACAAATTTTGTTTAGAGCCACAAAAGTTACACCTCTCTTCGAAACAAAAACTTGTTTTTATAGTATATTATAGGAAATTTGTTTCATTTTTTTTTATTAAAGATCAACAGTCATTATTATTTAACCAACTGTATTTTTATGCTTAGGTTTGATGCATTTTCTTCAATTGGACATTTGATTTTTTATAGCAAATGGCATCAAAATGATTAAAAAGCAAGTCGTTTGCAACCTATTGACAAGAAGATACTTAATTTAGCTATAGTAAAATATTCCATACACCATTAGTTTCTTTCCTTCTGGAAATGTTATGCATATATTCCAGAACTAAATGCATCCTAAATCTAGCAATTTTAAATTACCTTTACATTTAGAAACATTGACCAAGTTTTTAAGAGCCAAAGCTGAAGGTGGAAAGAGCCACATGCGGCTCTGGAGCCACAGGTTGCAGACCCCTGGTCTAGACGTATGTGACAGAATATGTGGAGAACATGCTGTGGGACACACTGCTGCAGCTCATGGCATCTCCTGTTCTATTAAAAAGGCCGATTATTCCAAGTTGGAGCAGCTTATAAAGGAATCCCGTCCGCCTCTCAGAAACGTCAAAGCTTGTTTAAACATGTATTTAAAAAAAAAAAGAAGCAGCTGTGTCGCTCAGTGTCGCGCTCCTGTCCTGTGTAGCTGTGCGGCGTGATGGTGTCAGCCAGCGAGGACGCCACGCCCTCCATCATCTACCACTGCGTCCTGCGTGGACTGGAGCGCCTCCTGCTGTCGGAGCAGCTGTCCCGCCTGGACGGAGAAGCTTTGGTCAAACTCAGCGTGGACAGAGTCAACATGCCGTCGCCCCACCGGGCCATGGCGGCCCTGGGCCTCATGCTCACCTGCATGTACACCGGTAAGCCAGCTCCTGACGCGACCGCTAACCCCGAGCACTGCATGACCGGCGCTACCGCTAACCGCTGCGGCGACGGACGCGGCCAGAGTGACAAAAGCGCTCGCATAGACATAATATAAGAGTAGACGCGTCATTGGGCGGGTTCTGCCTATGCTGCGATGCGTCAGAGCGTCCGCCATCTTAAATGTGGCAAATCTGCAGTTACTCAGTCACTTAAACAGCATCAGAGGGACTTTAATCTCTGAATATACTTTGTATTCGTATTTTTTTGTAATATTACAAGTTTATTTTCGTATCCCTTTAGCTTCATTCTCCTGAATTTATTCTCCTAAAAAATAAAAATATTTAAAATAATCTAACCTGGCCCTATTACTCCAGGAGTGAAATAATTCTGCAAACTGTGATTATTCTGAAAATGTTCCCCCTTAATTCTCATAATATGATGTTTTTATCATAACATTATCACTTTTGTGTTTGTTTGTTTATTTTTACTTTATTGACCTTGGACTTTTTTTTTCTCATATTATTAATTTTACGTCTTTAATACTCCCCCAAAAAGTCTGTTCCTAAAGGTTCACATGTGACACGATTTTATGAAATAATGAAGACCACAATGTTTAGATTTAAAAAATGTATCCTTATATTCATTACACAACCACACATATTATTATTATAATAATATAGATATATATCTATATATATATATATATAATATATATAATATTTATATTATATATATATAATAGATATATATATAATATATATAATGTGTATCTGTAATCTCTATCTCTCTCGGGTATATCTATATATCTCTATCTATATAATAATATTATGGTCTGTATGTCGGTATGTATTCTGTATATTACTCTAATATCTCTGTCAATCTGTATGTCTCTCTCTCTCTCTTCTCTCTTAGTCTGTCTCTCTTCTCTCTCTCTCTCTCTGTCTGTCTATGTGTGTGTGTGTGTGTGTATTTATTGCAGCACAGGAATGAGGCATCTTCTCTGATCCACGTTCACAATAACAGAACTCAACTTTTTTCTGCCACATACAATATGGCGGTGACGTTGACGTGTGAACCTGCGCCCTATGACGCGTCTACGTATATGATGTCTGTGAGCGCTCGGCTAAGCGCTCTGCGCCGAGGAGCCGCTAACGCGTTGCGCGACCCAGTCCTTCTCTCTGCATTCATCCCTGATTCAACTCCTCCTAACAGCATGCAGGTCCCTCCTCTGCCTCCTCACCGTACGGTTTTCCCTCTACAGCCTAATGAGTTAAACGTATGAACGTAGAGGGCAGGAGTGAAGCGCTTCACTCCTCGTAGCCCCAGATGTCCTTGCAGGTAAAGAGCTCACGGTGAAGCCGCCGGCTGGAGCGTTTCTTTTCGTTAGGTTATTAAAATCCCACAGGGATTAATTGAAGGTAACGCTAAACCATACATATTTGTGAGCTTGCAGTTTTTTTTTTTTGTTTTTTTTTAGCCTTGATTTGCACTAAATGTCAGACGGCAAAAGGTTGCGAATAAACACAAGTTGAGCTCTTTTAGGAGAGCAAAATAATTGTTCTTATTGTACTCTGCTGGTTCCCGGCTCTGCTTCAGTAAACCCGCCGCCTCTTTTACCGTTTAACCACACGCTCTCTTTTACGATCTTAACCGTTAGAAAGGCGTTTAACCAGCAGTAACGTCATCCGGTCCGCCTGCTTGCTGCCTGCATGTTCTGGCTGCTGAACCCCTGATATAAACCCTGCCTCTAACCCCTACAGTGGCCCCTACTAACCCCAGAAAGTTTGACTTTCAAATTGTTTGAGCTGACGGGGCAAAAATATTTCTCTTTTGCCCAGAGCCAACCTGCAGCTTCTGAGATTAGCATCTTGCTCTTGCAGATCCTGATTGGATTTTGGATTTTTGTGCAGTACGATGCAAACGTATTGGTGCACTCGTGGACCTTTTCACTCGTTTTCTAACACGGCGAACACCAACTCGATGTATTTTATTGGGATTCTAAGTGATAGTCCAACACAGGAAAGTGATTCAAGGTTATCCTAGTGTAAAGAAAATAGTAATAATTGGCTTGTTGTCGTGTTCAGACCTCCTTGATTTGAGTCCCTCCTGTTAAAGTCCAGCGAAATCAGCTGACTGAGGAAATCACTGGATTTTAAAAAAAGTTCCCCTCTGTTATTGAGGCTCAGCATAAATAAAGCTCTTAGACACCATTAGTGAAGAAGCAGCATCGTTAAGAACAGGGACCAAACCAGTGGGGTCAAGGAGGAAGTGGTGGAGAAGTTTTAAAGTGTACGGTCAGGTTGGCAGATATTTTCCTAATGTTCGACATCTGGGAGAGCTGGACAACCCGTCATCTGATTACCAAAGCGAGGAAACTACCAGGACCGGGCCGTCCAGCCTGAACCCACATGCCAGCAAGGAGGGCGGTAATCAGAGAAGGGACAAAGTGCTCCAGAGGTTCCCAGCAGGACGATGGCCTGAAACAGACAGCTGCAGGGAAAGGGTCCACATCTAAGGATGCTTCTGTTAAAGTCCAAACATAAACCCAGCAGAGAATCTGTAACGGCAGAGAATGCCGATGATTGTGCAGAATTTTGATTTGGGAGAGATTTGTGTTGGTAAAAAATAAATCATTAAAACCAATGTATCCCTGTCCTTCCACTTCACAACAAAGCACAGTTCAGTGTTGGACTATCACGTAACGTCTGAATAAAATGTTGACGTCCGTGGTGCTAATGTGAGTCCACGGGGTCAGTAATACTTTGGCACGGCTCTTTATTTTTCAGTCCCCCGTATCGTTTTAGAAATGTTGCAATAGTGAGGGGTTAGTATCAGAAATTTTTTAAAAATTTTTCTTTGGCAGGCTCTTATTTTAAAAAGACCAGCCGTCTTATCGTTTTTAGAACAAAAGGCAAAAAAGTTTTTTTTTTTTCTCTAATGAATAGTTCTAATATTAATGTTCCCAAAAGTAGAATTTTCTTCTGTTTTTTGGTGTTCAAAACTCATGAGTCTTGTGCTGACGGCTGCGAGCCCCTCTCTAACGTGTCACCCCCCCCCACCCCCCTCCTCCTGCCGGTCCCCACCGGCGCCACCCGTCCCTCTCGCCCTCGCAGCGGTGCTCGCGTCGGGCTCCGATGCGACCGGGGTTAGAGGTCAGGTTGACTGTGCTGTTGCGGAGGCGGTTGGCGTCACGGCGGGTCATGTTGGTTTCTCCTCAGGCAAGGAGAAAGCCAGCCCTGCCAGCCGCCCCGCCCACTCAGACCCGCAGGCCCCGGACAGCGAGTCGGTCATTGTCGCCATGGAGAGGGTCTCTGTGCTCTTCGACAGGTAAAACCTTTTTTTTTTTTTTTTGCATACATCCTGCTGCACCATGCACAACATGATTGTTTGATAACAATAAAAGGCTGAAGTGGAAGCTCTCCTCGTTAAAGCGTCTCCATCTCCTCTCCGTCTCTCCCCCCCCCCGCAGGATCAGGAAGGGTTTACCCAGCGAGGCTCGGGTTGTGTCGAGGATTCTGCCGCAGTTCCTGGACGACTTCTTCCCGCCGCAGGACGTCATGAACAAAGTGATCGGAGAGTTCCTGTCCAATCAGCAGCCGTACCCGCAGTTCATGGCCACCGTTGTCTACAAGGTCAGCCGCGGCTCGTAGGGGCGTAGAAATAAGACCGAACCCGTTGTTCTCTTTCTTGGCAAGTAGGTCATTGTTTTCAAGAGGGGTGTTTTTGAGTTTTATGTTTAATATATTTATTGTTTTCAACAGATTAACAAAACTACAGAACAATTATCAAAATACAATGATTGTCGATTAGACCACAATGACCACTTGGCGTAGGTTGAAGCTGGTATTGGGATCTTCTACATTGTCATCATCCGTGAGTGAGTCCAAACGGGATCGCAGTGACAATTAAATTCCAGAATAAGACTAACCAACTGTCATTTATGCCATCAGAAAATAAAAAACAAAAACAGTGACAACCCAACCCCACCCACCCCAGGTTATTAAGAATAGAAAAAAGTACAGCAAATAGATGGATGGAGGGAAACGGAGAGAAAGAGAGGAAAGGAAAAAAAGGGGGGTGGGTTGGTATTTTGGGGTTTTTAAGTGTTTTCCAGGTGGTAGTAGTAGTAATAATAATAATAATAATAATAATAATGATGATGATGATGATGATCATAATAATAATAATAATACTAAAAATAAATTGGATTTGTAATGCACTTTATATTTATACAAATCCTAAAGTGTTACATAGTAAAACAGGTAAGTGCTAAATAAAAACACATGGAGAGCATGAAAAAAAAATAAAAAAATAAAGAGAATAAGTGAAAAGGGGAAGAGTTCAACTGCTAACACACACATGAAAAAGCAGCCGTGTCCAGTTGTTGTACCTTTCCTCTTTCTCCCATGTGTATGTCTGCGTGTTTGCTTTCCCTTTCACCCCATTTTCTGCCCCGTCTCCACTCTGGCTGTGCCCAGGTCTTCCAGACGCTCCATGCCACGGGTCAGTCTTCCATGGTGCGCGACTGGGTGCTGCTGTCTCTGTCCAACTTCACGCAGAGGACGCCGGTAGCCATGGCCATGTGGAGCCTGTCCTGCTTCTTTGTCTCCGCTTCCACCTCCCAGTGGATCTCTGCCCTGTATCCTTCCATGACCTGGGCTAGAGCCAATGGATAACGCTAATGTAATATTTTTATATCGTCACTTGTCTGGTGTTTAGTTGGAGAGGAAGTCTTATTAAAGACTTGTCCTATTAAATATTTCATCAGATGTTTTTGTTGTGGCAGAAATAGTTTTTTGTGTGTTGCAATAATTATGGTGCCTTTACACTATGGCAAAACCACAACTCCAATGATGCACAGCCCTGGCAGAAACTATTAATTGCTTGATATTTTGGCCTGCTGTCTTCTTCTTGAAATTTAAATCAAAGTCTTATTGCGGACCTTATAACCACTTTCAGGACAGGAGGTTTATTTCACAAAGGTTCAGCTGGAAACAGTGAAATGCCGTGGATTAGAGCTGGGCGATAAATCGATTTAATCAATTAATTCGAATTTACAATTCTTTAAGATTTCATTTGGATATGTTTAGGCAAATATATTGTCAAAATATTGTTAAGTGGAAACTTTTTTTTACCATAATACGAGGTACGTCATTTACTTATTTACTTTTTTTTTTACTTAGTTTGATGTTCACAAGTGCAGTGAAGCCTGTTCTTAGCTCAATGTGTAATACCACTAGCAGCAAATGTTTTGTTATATTTTCATTGTTTATTATAATGGCACGGATGCCATCTTGTTTTACAAGCATGTTTCACAGCTTGTTTTTAGTTGCACTTTGAATTCAGGTCAACTCCCTGACGAAATACTTGACATAAAAGCAAGGTTTTAAAATAATTTCTTTAATTTGTTTTTATGAAACAAAAAGGAGGAAAAAATCGATTAATCGGATTTGGTATGATAAAATCGGAGATTTATTTTTTAATCCATATCGCCCAGCCCTACCGTGGATAGAGGTTATTATGGTTAGTGTACAGGTTCCTGTGCAAAGGCTCGAGCACACCTCTCTGCATCGGTTAATGTGAGCTGCTTGGAGAGCAGAACGAGAACAGAGCCGGTGTTCACCCTGCAGAGTTGCACCGTTCTCACTACACAAGAGGCCAGAAACGGTCCAGTCGCAACCGAGGAAGCAAGAAGTGACAGGTGGTGTTGATCTGATTTTAAAACTGTAAAGATGCATTCACGCTAAACGCGATTTCGGCGAAAAAGTCGCCTGCTGTCGCTCAATTGGCCTGACAAGCCAGAGAAACAGCAGTACAATGGCGCCATCTAGTGACGCTTTCACTCACCTGCCACTCCAGCCTCCTCACTCACTCTTCTGCTGGCTTGCTCCTCTCTGGACTCATCTCAGTAGTAATAATCGGTTGAGTCATACAACTCAGGCCGACCGCAGACCGTCACCATCAGCTTGTCTTCCATGTTAAATGAAAGCAGCTTCGTCCTTCACACCACGTAACAGACACACCCAGTTCCTCATTGGTTGGATTTTTATAACTCCAGCCACTGTTGCTTCACATCTATCACAGGTGTCGCGTACCTGTGGCTTCGCTTTACATGCCGAACTCCAAATTTGTCTTTCTTATAAGCAAAACATTTTAGTGATTTCTGGTCAAACAGATACTCCTTAGTTAAGAAGAGGAAGAGTAAACGTTAAATAGCTGCGCTTATGTGAAGGTAAGCCATGTCGTCAAACCCCGTGAGATCCTCATTCAGCCATTTATTAGTTGATTTCATTACTTGGTATTCATAAAATAAATACCGTCTCCTAACCGCATTAAGAACGAAACCAGATTTGCTCCGGATTGGGTTAAGGAGCCCCGGCACGACCCTCTGCTGCCAAACGTCGCCCTCGTGTTGTCCTTAACCCCGAACCCCTCTCTGCCAACCAGACTGCCACACGTGGTCAGCCGGATGGGCTCCAGCGACGTCGTGGACGTCAACCTCTTCTGCCTGGTCGCCATGGATTTCTACCGACACCAGATCGACGAGGAGCTGGACCGCCGGGCCTTCCAGTCCGTCTTTGAGACCGTGGCCTCGCCGGGGAGCCCCTATCACCAGCTGCTGGGCTGCCTGCAGTCCATCCACCAGGACGCCTCGCTCTGAAGGCGGGGCGCGCCGGGACGGGCAGACAGACAGACAGGCAGACAGACAGACAGGCGGGCACAGAGAGACGGCCGGGGAGGCAAAGTGAATTAGAGAGATGAGTAATCGAATCTGGACGTTGGGCTCCCTGATAAATGGCGACAGAAGGGGAAGAACAGGATGTTTATTCCACAAAAGCTACTGAAGCCACAGTCTTCACCCTTTTTTTTTTTGAAAAGTGTAAACTGAACCCACAAGCGTGAGTTCGGTGGCCACGGGTATAGAAATGAAGGATGAGATTTTAGATCTATTAAACTATATAAGAGGCCGAGTTGGGAAGAGCGAGTCCCTGCCTGTAGGTGAAGGACAGCTCCTGCAGACTCCTCTGCCCCCCCCCCTTCCCCCCCACAGCAGCTCTTTTCTTCAAAAACAGACTAAGGATGATGTGAATCCGACACGAAACGCCCGTGTTTCTTCGCTGTTAGGACTTGCTTACGTATTGTGATGTGAGTAAAGTGAAATAGAGACAGAGTATTTGCTAGATTTAAAGTTTCAATGCATCTATTTTTCTGTGGCTTTTGTTTAAAAAGTGCTTCGTCGGGACACATGAGGGTCAGATATGCCTGCTTACTGTTGTTAATAATTATTCTATATTTAAGTTGTGTGTGTGTGTGTGTCCTCAGACATGCAGAAGATACACACAAAAAAACAAAAAGGTAACTAAGTTTTATGTAAGAGAGCTAATCATGATGGGGTTTCCCCGGTGTGGGGAAGCCGGCTCGTACTTGTTAGCTGCAGGATGCCGTACCTCCTCCAGACGTAGAGGGCGGAAAGTTAAAACGGGTAAATGCAAGGCATGGCTTAAAGTCAGGTTTTGCCTCAACTTGTGAAAGTTCTGTCATTTTAACAGTTTTACCCCCAAAATTCAAAAACCAAATCAGATTTTTTTTTTTGTTTTCTGCCTTTTTAAAAAAACAAAACAAAAAAAAAAAAAAACATCCAGTAGCAGCTGGGTGCAAAAACATTTCATCTTAGGATTTTATGAATTCACTTTAATCTGTCCTGCTCTTTTTTTTTCTTTCTTTCTTTTGTTTTTATTAACTGCAAACCTGAATGATTCCACCTCTCCTTTACTTCTACTTTTTAAGTCTCAGGATGTTGGATGTGACCTTATTACTATTGTTGTCATCAGACTGGAAGTAGTTTCCAGTCTTACACGGAGCTACCGTCTTATTCTGTAAAAAAAAAAAAAAAAATTAAAAAAAGAATATATATATAAATATATATATGTACACAAAAGATAAACTGTACAGTAAAACCTGAAAGCCATGGTGCATGATACATATAAGAACTATGTAAAGGCGCGAGTGTCCACACTGTCTCAACACATAACTCTCTCTAAATATAATGTAAAAGTGGGTGAATGCAGAAAAGAAAATAGAGGAACGAGCTTAATGAGGACTTGTGCTCTGTAGATCCACTTGCCTTAGACGAGGCTCGGCCTGCCCTGTGCACTGACTGCATGCCAACCATCGCCGCTCCGTTTAACGTCGTGTTCCTTTGAGCGGCACAGACTCAACGCCATCCAGGGGGAAACTTTACCGACCGGCAGCAGCTTTGACAAATCAAGAGACGACAGGAAAGGTGTAGCAACGGCACATTAACGCGGTTTTCTTTCTTTTTCTTTTCCTTGTTAATAAGCTTTAAATATTCTGTCTCTGGTAAAGATTTCATCAGTATCTCCCACCTTCGGCACTTCCAGTAAAAGCTTGAAGTTCTGTACACGTTGGGTTCTTTCTTTCTTTCTTTATGCACTTAATAAAAACTTCCTGGCGATTTCCAGCCTCCACGGCGGTCACTGGTTAAAATAATGTATTCAGACGGTAACGGAGTCTGCTGCAGCTGTTGTGTAAATTCCTATGTGAGGCCTCGCTGAAGGAGATTAAAGCCGTCTACGTTCTGTTTTCAGTGTCTTTCTCTGTCTTTTTGGGCTCATATGAATGCAAATGGCTTCTTTTTTTCCTCTGCACTACATGTTTCTAATGAAATAGAAAGAAAAAAGTCAAGTAATGTTCTTTTTAAGCCTGTATTTTGTTACCTGATGCTTGTATAAGAAGTGTGAAGGACCCCTGGATTATACGATGACCATGAACTTTTTTTCTGGGTTTTGTTTTTGGTCTGTGGATGAAATCTCCTGTCGAACTGACTGAACGCTGTTCTTCCTTTTTTTTTTTTTTTATTCTCTCTCTCAAAGGAACAACAACTACAAGTTACAGACTTTTCTTTGACATAATGTGTGATTATTATTGCTCTCCAAAAATGAATAAATACTCACGCCTTTGCAAAGATAAAGATTAGACACCAGATATTTAAATACACTGCATAAAGAGATCGTCCTTTTTTGTCATTGAAATAAAACCAGACCAAACTATTGAATTTCAGAAGTTTCCATTTCCTTCGTCTTGGGAAGAATTTGCCTTTTGGACAGTGAGACTTGGGGCGTTTTGGGTCACCCTCCACCAGCTTCTTACGAGTTTTGATTATATGCGTCAGGTCGTTGTGTGCGAACATTCAGGCTTCCTCTCTTTGCAAATGTAACACATCCATAACGGTCAAACATTTCTGTTTCTGTAGACACCACGGGCGCCTGTAAAAAGATTAAGGTTTTTGTCCCAGACAAAGGAAATAAAGATGGTTTTGGTAATCCTGACCTCCCTAAAACAGTTTAGTCTGCTCTGATGTCAGACGTGGGGGAAATAAAAAGTGTTTCTGTATCATTTAGATATCTTTTTTCTTTTTCAGCTGTACAGTGTGTCTACTTGGTAGTTTTTCTCTTTTGGGCTCAAAGCCTCCTCCCCCTCCTGTATTCACACATTTGATCAGTTCTCTGTGAAACTATGACCGTGATGCTTCTCACTTTGTTTTCCTGTCCTGAAGAGATGATTTCTGTGCACATGCATGTGGTGTGCTGAAACAAAGAAAGAAATTATTTACCCTGATGTGGAATTGGACTTCCTCTGTGACGAGTTGGAAGTCACGATCACTCTCAAGCTGAGCTGCTCAGAAAAAAAATAAAAAGTTCACATGTATGGATCCAAATAGTCAAGTAATGTTAAAACACGGTTTAGTATGGAGGCACACTTCTGTTTTACAGCCCCCCCCCCCCCCCCCCAATTAAGATGGCTGGTTTTGATAAGAGGGTATTAGCAGGATTACCAGCAAGCTGCCATATGGGCCATGACGCTGCGACACGATGAAAGCAACAGATCTAAAGTGAACTTGGAAGAAGAAGAAAACATTCATGTCAACAAATGATTCACGGTTATCAGTGCAGCTCGCTGAGGTTTTCAGACTATTAAGTTATATACTATACTATTAAGATTTTTCACAAACTAGTTAAACTTGGTCGTCTACGTCAGGGGTCTGCAACCTATGGCTCTTAACTTTGGCTACAAATTATGTTTTTATTATGGTATTTAAATGTAATAATGATAATAAATTATTACAGGTTTTAGCATTTTTTTTCTTGGAATAATTGCTTTTAATTTTCACAACAGATTAATGCTAAAAGTGGCAGTAATATTAAATTTTAAACAATATTTTTTCATTATGTTGGAAACTATGATATTTTTTTTTTTACATCATTATCCACCAATATCAACATCCTGTCCATCCTATTTTTTTTTAAAACCTCAAAATAGACATAAAGGGTGTTCCTTTAACAATGACAACATATTTCCTACAGTAGATCTTAATGAAAAATCATAACTTGTCTTTTTTTTTTTAAAAAGGCCAGGCAACTGAACGAGTTTATTTCAAGTGGACTGGAGGCAAAATGGCTCTTTAGACTGTAAAGGTTGCAGGCCTCTGGTCTGCGTCCACAATGTCGATTGTTATTCTGTAAAATCTGCTTTTATTGAATTCAAGAAGGGTTTAAATGGAGTCGAACGCACTGAGATATTTTGTGTTTCTTTCTGTTATTGGTGGAGAGGTGCCAGCCTACCGCAAAGTATCCCCATGTACCGTGTGCACTCAATACTTGGTTGGGTGCAGCTGGGCAGGAGCCAAGCTCTGCTGGGAGGTAAAATCAGCGTCTGCATGAAGCTTGTCAGCGCATGGAGCGCTTCACGGTCTGTTAGAGCAACACCAGCAGGTCCCAAAATCATCAACGAATGTGAGCGCTTCACACTGGACCTTGAAATAACTTAGATTATGTGTGTTTGTGCATAGACCTCAGGTTGTAGGATTAAAGGGAAAATGAACTTTTATCTGAAAAGTGGACATTGGACTATGGAACAACAGTGTTCTCCCAGGCTGGTTGCTACTGATGAGCATG